>NC_137813.1:37850444-37945444 GCF_963921795.1 Nannobrachium achirus
ATAAATGCAAAACGAACGGTTTTGGACATACAAGGTTTCCACCTGACAACGATAGGCAGGCCTTGGTCCACTCTGTTCCAAGCCCAGGATGTCCCCCCCGGTCCAGGAGGCACAGTTCAATATCCAGGCTCACTCAAGTATGAGCCTGAAAAGCCTAAAAGTGCAGAGCATGCTACCCTTCATCTCTCTTCTCCAGACCGTAGCTGTCGCCGCTGACACCTGCCCAGGAAGCGCTTAAAGCAATTACAACCCTCCCCTCCTCCTCCTCCTCCTCCTCCTCCCAAAATGTCCCCTGCCAAGAAGAGAGGGGGAGAAATAAGCGTAGTACCCTTCTTAGCTTAAAAACCCTAAATTGAATCAAGCGTGCCATCAGCGTGTGCTGGTGTGGCTCCCTAATGGCGGGCCACTCTTTCTTTTATTTCATTAATTCCCTCTCCTCTCCTTGATCCAATCCCCGCCCCCTCCCCTTCCCCATCTCCCACTGTAATAGCCATCTCTGACTCATCTGCCTGGGGATCAAAGTGTGTGAGTGTGTGTGTGTGTGAGTGTGAGTGTGTGTGCTTATATATGTGCGTACTTGCATCTACGCATACTTTTTTTTATCGCAACCATAAAAGATATTTTATTTTGTGATGTCATGGGAACCACTCTAACAGAATTCCTTTTATGCCCATATGTGGAGATCCCTGATGACATCAATATTAAGCCCATATCTAACATGACTTCATATGGGAATGCCCATATATGGAGGAAGACAGCCCATATCTGTGTGGCTGGTTCAGACATGGATCTCCATGTATGGGCCTAAAAGGGATGTACTATATACAGTACATGGATCTCCATATATGGTTACCAGGGTCTCCATATACTGTATGGGTAACTGGTCCGATATACATCACTGGTCAGATGGCCAAGAATTGGCGCGACCTCACCCTTTAGGGCGAGGTTGCATGTAGCCCTGATGCGTCTCACTAGTATTTATAGGTTACAGTAGAGACAGAAAGGATACAGGGAGTGAGAGATGGGGAGAGACATGTAGCAAATATTGTCGGGGACGGGAGTCGAACCCACGGTGCGCTGTCAGGCTATACTTCAGCCTATAGGTTCCTGCTGGACCAGGCCTCATGCGTGCGTACTTGTGTCATATGTTGGGTGTACATAGGTGTGAATGATGGCACCCAGCAAGAGTGGTGGTGGTTGCTGGTGGGCGTAGTGCCCACCAGAGCCAGAGAAGTTGAGTCACACCTGGCTCCTGCCAGGTCTGGGCTGCAGCACTGAGCTCCATTCATCACAGTGCCAGGCTGGCACACAGACCAGCTTGGCAGCGTCCATCAACACCAACCTGGGCAGCAGTGGAAATTAGCCCACTTTATCTCCGGACCCCTGTGTTATTGTTGTGTCGGAAACCGCCCACGCATCCCCTGACCCCCCATTGTTTGTTCAAGAGAATGATAAACAAACTGTTTGTGTTTTCCACCGCGCTCTGACTTCTTCTGGTCTTTGATTTAAGTTTATTTTCTCTTGTTTTTCCATATGCAACAAACATTTCAGCTATAGCCATTCTTCATCAGTGTGTGGAAATGTTTTGTTTTCTTCCACCTCGATAGGGGTGATAAGTACAGTATGAGAGAAAAGACTCGTACAAAGGGAATTATTTTGGATACACACTTTAAAAACCCTTTATCCCTTGAGCATGGTAATGATGCATCAGCCCAAAAAAAACCTTCTGGTATGCTTAGTTGCAATTTCTGTATACTTTTAATTAACATTTATTATGGGCTCTGCAATCCTAATACCGGTAGTTGATTACCAATACAGGCATTTACTCCTGATGTCCTCGGTGACAACCTTGGTAATTGGATTATTTCATGGTTGGATTGATTTTGATCAAGTCAATTAGTATGCCTAGAAGCTACATTACCTGTAGACATCGTGCAGGTGTGGGTGTCATCTTCACATTGATTGAAGTGATCAGCAACAATGATTGCCACCTGAGCTTAAATTTGTCCCTGAATGGAAGCAAACAATTCAATTTCCACACACTGACGAAAGCTGGGTCGCCAAAACGTTTGTTGTAACTTAAGGCATATGGAGAAATAAAAGAAAAATAAACTTTGATCCTGTCATTCAAGAAAATGCAAAAATGACAGCAGGTGAAAGGATCCTGGCTGGTTGTGTTTTGTCTATTTCATAATAATTTACTGTTGTAATCACCAGCCATCACTGTAGCCCTTCCATCGCTGACAACTGTGTTTGGTTGTAAAAGCACGATTGTGAATAGACCCGTCTCTAGACTCTTTGATAGTTTTATACTCAAAGCTTCATATTGCATCATATGATATCATCGTCCCTTTGAAAAGAAACCGCTTTTCAGATGTTTTCAATCACAAGCCATCTGAAGGTCAGACACTGAAGGAACACAATTAGTGCTCAAGGATAAGACACCACTTTATTATGCTTTTATTGAATGTGTCATACTAGTGTGTGTGTGTGTGTGTGTGTGTGTGTGTGTGTGTGTGTGTGTGTGTGCAAAATACATACAGTACAGTGCATACTGTATACAACCTATATACAGCATATGTATACACTGCATACAGTATACACGCACGTTGCACGTACACACACACACACACACACACACACACACACACACACACACACACACACACACACACACACACACACACACACACACACACACAGTATTCAGTGGTCTTTCCACATTAGGGATGGTCTAAAATGGGATGGCCTCTATCTTTTTTCCCTCCTCCAGGTTCGACTGGGCGTTCCTGTGCTAATTGATATGAAACTCTGCTCAGAAATGAGGAAAGGCAGGGGCCATCCACCTCGTTGCACTGCAATCCAGGGGTGAGTGGAAATATGCCAGAAAAGAATGTTGATTTGATCTCATATAATTGTTTCTCTATGGACAATCTTCCGTTTTCTTCCCATCACCTGGCATTGGCTATTTTTCTACTCACATCATATGTGGACCATACCTGCTACAGTATCTGCTTTCTGTAGCCTTTGATCTTCCCATCTCGTCAATTTCCTAAATGTATTTCATGCATGAATAATACATCTCTTTCCTATCGTCGCCAATTATTTGAATTGAGTTATTCGAGATTAAACAGGATTTAATTTGCTTTTAAAGTGACCCATATCTGTGTTTTTACTGCTGTGATCTGAGTGTCACGTTTCCAAAAGAGCACGGTGGGATGTCTCCTATTTGCTTCACCATTATTTTCATTGTCTCTGTTTCTGCTTAACGAGTATGGAGAAATGTGTGTCCCATGTGCCTCCCCCGTACTCACATTCAACGTTAACGCCGCACACACATTCAACATTAACGCCACACACCAAACTTAGCTGGAGGCGGTTCTTCTAGCGTGCTTCATGTTAAATCGTGGACGGACATCGCACGTCTTTAGGGACTCTGTGTCTCATCCCGGCCCTACATAAAGACATCATTTAATGTGCATTGAATCACCCCTCTGTCCTCTGTCTGTCTCCTCTCCACTCTTGCCATTCTTCTCTCCCTTCCTCTTGCCCACATGGCTGGCTGTAATGACAGAGCGGGCGTTACTCATCACCCTGGGCTCCACTGGAGAATGGTCAGGCTGTGTCACTTCATTAGCTCCCCCCCTGAACCCAACCACCCCGAAAACACCCTCTGATACCCCCACCCTCCTTCTGTATCATCATGACCACGTCTGGTCTGGTCTGCCCTGCTCCATCACTCCCTGCCTGTAATCTTATAAATGTGGATTTCTGATAGAGAGAGAGAGAGAGAGAGACTGAGAGAGAGAGAGAGAGCTTTTAAGGGGATGGTATTGAGGTTGGTATATAGAGTGCATAGGGTGAGAGTGTGGGGGCAGAGTGGTATGATGGGGCAGGGGAATGAGAGGCAGGTGGTTCCTGTAATGGCTGCAGCATTCCTGGTCCACACGACTCAGACCTCACCCCACCCTCCACAGACCCACGTCTATCCTCCACCACTAATGAGCCTGTATGCAGCAGACACCCAGGAGCGGCTTTATGTTTATGGTGCTGTGGTAAGAATGAGAGAGAGGCAAAAAGCAGGGATGGAAAACATTACTCACAAGTAAAAGTATCAATACTGCAATGTTGAAATACTCTGTTACCAGTAAAAGTAAAGAATTCTAAATGTATTTGAGTACAAAAGTATTGGTATCAAAATTAAATTACCAAGTAGAAAGTACTCATTGTGCAGAATGTCCCATTTCACAAGTTTTAAAATGTATAAAACTCTTTTGAAAATAGAAGATCTACAAGCTCACAATGTGTCGCATCGTGATGCATTGTGTCTTGTAGAGAGGCTATTTTCAAATGGCCGAAATGTATATATAGGCGGTATTGCGTTATAAGGAAAAGTGCTTAGAAAATGAATTTCGTTCCCACGTCTGGGCACTACTCATTCAATGCATTTTTGCATAGACAATACCCCTGTGGACTTTGGGTTAAAAGTTCTCCGCACGAAACCTGCACGACTTTTGTCACCAGCCAGAATTGTATATAAAAAAGTGAATAACAAAAAAACGAAAATCTTGTGCTGCTGTTTTTGCTTGTAAAATGTACTATATTGATTTTGGCAACACAAAATCTTTCTCAAATGTCATAAATACATCTACTTAACATCTGAAACAAGTATTGGTGCCTTAGTATTCTCATATGTGAATTTAGATTGTGAAATATAGCAAATTTGTTGAAGAAAACGCCTCAATATATGTGATTGGCACCCAGCAAAATGAAACATACACATAGCAAATTTTGCTAAAAGCTTATGTCTCATACATAACACATACATCTCACAGCCAACTGTGTAATGAAAGGTACCTTGGCCAGAAATGGATGGAAATCAATCAAACTGCTATCACACCCCCCTAAATTAGAAAAATTCCCAAAATGGACAAGACTATAATAAATGCACAAAAGGTCATGTCAGGTAACAGAGTGTCCCAACATCTGTCATTTGTAGGCTACATCAAGACACCCCCCAACCAAAACAAAAATGCATACAAATGTTGGCAGCATAAGCAGGGCCGGTTCTAGGATTCTGGTGGCCCTAAGCTAGATTTATTTTGGTGGCCCCCCAAAACCAGGGGTGAAAGTGGCTTGAAGTTCTTGCTGGAACTCCCGGAGATGAAAATCAGGGACACCTCTTGGCCGCGGCTGAATAAAAATCATAATGAAATCTGAAAATGAATGATAGTGATCAAATCATTTTGATAGTTTAATCTGTTAAAAAGACTGTCAAAAGAACCTACAGTAGCAAGTTCACACTTTTGAGTGTTACTTGCATAATATTCTATGTAAACCACACTTCACACCCAAATATGTCTGAGAAACTTTAACATTTCCTTCTTCTGCTGCGTGTTTTTAAGTGTTGCGAGTAGCCTACTGAAAACTTAATTTATATTTTCATGCCCTGTGGTTTTAACAAGAAACGTGGAGACTGCCATGCTCAACTAAAACGTTTTCAGACTTATCAGGATGAGAAAACAAAGCAACCTAACCTACAGACATCGGATTGCAGGGTGGAGAGCAACTGTGGTTCAACAAGACTGTCATTGATTTTTTTATTATGCATTGTAATTTTGTATTTACATGTTTTTATAGGATATTTGTACATATGTTTCTTCAATGGACCCCAGGAAGATTAGCTGTTGCTCCAACATCAGCTAATGGGAATCCATTATATACCCTTTATGTGCACCAGCACCCAATGGAGGCAATGCATGCTACACAGGTCACAGGTTATACTGCATGCTACACAGGGACTAGGAAGTCAGTCGCTGCCAAATAAATTAGTGCTGAATTGTCAGATGTCATGAAAGCTGTGAAGAAGCTGTGAAGAACACACTGCTCTACTTCACCATTCTGAGGCTTGATGGATTTTACATTGTCACACATTTTTAAGTTATGTGTTTAGTCAGGAGATTTTACTTCTCCAAATTAAAGTTTTGTATCTAGTCAGGAGTTTTTACTTCTCCAAATTAAAGATTTGTATCTAGTCAGGAGTTTTTACTTCTCCAAATTAAAGTTTTGTATCTAGTCAGGAGTTTTTACTTCTCCAAATTAAAGTTTTGTATCTAGTCAGGAGTTTTTACTTCTCCAAATTAACAGCACAGAGCTGGCTGACAACTTCAATGATGATGTCTGGGTTGTGAGCTGCACAGAATGTTAAGGTTCTATGCAAGGCTACAATGCAAGCACCATTCACGTTTCTGTATGACAGAATGGAAAGCATTCCAGGAAAAATTAATATACAGTATGGGGTCCCTGCTTCATCTCTCTATCAGCTAAGGGGTCCTTGGCCGGGAAAAACATTGAAGACTCCTTATCTACATAAAAGCAGAAATACTTCATCCAGGACAGGTGCACAGACCTATCCATACTGTATATCCAGTGCCAAAAATCTTTAGGGGGGTAAAATTCCCCAAAATGCTTAGAAAACTGCATGTTAGCACAGTTATACCTAACACTCCCAGCACAACCATCCTCTGATGTGGCCCCCCTAATGGTTGTGGCCCTAAGCAACCGCTTATATTGCTTATAGCAGAAACCGGCCCTGAGCATAAGTAAACGTAAGGTTGTGCTGTGACAAAATACAGCAAATGTTAAGCTTTCTCCTCCCACATGTATGTATTGCATTTACATGTGATAAAAGCAAATCTTGAAACAAAACAAGTATTTAGCTAATTTTACATGCTGACATGGTGCGTATATTACTCATCCCTATCACTTTCATCCAGGGGTCATCAATATGTCTGTACTACGGACAAAATGTGTCAGTGGCTGATTTTATATCTTATAATGTCTTGTTTTTGATCATAAGACCCAATTACTGAATTCGAAGTCGACAGGTTTTCTTCAGAATATCTATGGACATTGTGAAATTTTGGCATTATAGGAGTCCAACCAGTACTAGTATGCCCTTAACTCTGAGATTGTACAAATGGAACCAAATGGTTCTCAGAGTTACACACATGTTATGGTAACTCAGGGCTTGCTCTTCTATGTGTTTCTGGTATATATTATTGTCCACTCATTTAGTATGTCTGTGGCAAAAAATATATATTTTGACATAAATCTCCACCAAAAGCCAGCATGGTGATGAATGACCCTTGCTTAATCAGAGTCATCATCCCATAAAGCTTGTTTCTTTTGAAACATTCTCACAATTCTGGCACTCCGTTTCCGACCTGTTCTGGCACTGAAATAAATCAGTACAAGACAGTCTTGCAGACATACTGTACAGCACACTGTCCTGTAGATATGTTGAGCAAGGATGATGTGGTCACTGTAGATGGGTTAGTGTCCACTGCTGACATGGTGTGGGTTGGAGGGGTGGAGGTGGAGCATAGACTTGAGCTCTGCAGAGACAGGGCTGAGTGTAATGCCATCCAGACCGCTTGCTTCCTTGGCATCAGCATTATGTCTGTTCCAGTAGCATGTCAAAAGAAACACTACTGTTGTGGCTGCCATCTGCTCGTCAGCCAACAAATACACCTGCCATCAGTGCTTCATGTACCTTCCACTCATGCTGGGATGAGTGGAAGGTAGCCAATAATGCTAGCCTGTGGGTGAAAGTTTACACAGAATGCTGAAAAGCCAGGTAAACCAGCTTCTGCATCTGGAGGAGAATTCGGCAACTGTGATGTTGGAAGCTATTCTACCTACAGTAGGTGCCACACAAGTAAAAGGTCTTCAGCCAGGCCATCTGATGAAGTCTCTAGAATCTCCAACTTCCCAGTGCTCAGGAGACCTGGACTTCTGTCTGTCTTTGCTTACTGACAAGAAACACTTGGGAGTAGGTGGTTCAGCAATGTGATGAATTAAAAATGTCATCTTTAAGATACTTTTAGCTGTATGTACGTTTTCTCTATTTTTTCTCCGCAATCATCCCTACAACTCTTGATAGAATCTGAGGTAAAACTGACCAAATGTGTTCATATTGCTTTTGTCATAACAGCCAGCTGTCATTGTAAAAGTCATAGTAAAGCTCATTTTCGGGTGGCGTCCATCTTGGAAATATGTAAATTAAAGGTCCACCCAAAGGACACACCCAATCATGAAGATAAGTATTCCATTGAGTTTCTATTGATGTGAAACCATGAAATAGACACCAAGTTTACTTGTCATTATAACAAAATTACAGTCACTGACAATCACTTACATTGAAGCGTTTCCTTCAACAAATTTGCTACATTACATGATCTAAATTTGCATATGAGTATACTAAGGCACCAATACTTTCAGATGTTAGGTAGATGTATTTATGACATTTGAGAAAGATTTTGTGTTGCCAAAATCAATATAGAACATTTTACAAGCAAAAACAGCAGCACAATATTTTCATTTTTTGTTATTCCCATTAAATACATTTCTGGCTGGTGACAAAGATTGTGCAAGTGACACACGGAGAACTTTTTGTTTCTTACTTACTATCAATAGATCTTTCTAATGAAGCAAAGTTTATGTAGTGCCCATGGGGTGGGAACGAAACCGAACGATACCAGCCACGCAATACAGCCTAATAGGGCTGAAGTGGTTAATGAATGCTTTGTATTAGTATTATAATCAAAATCTGCAATGTAACTAAAGTTTTCCAATAATTGTAGTGGAAGTAAAAGTACAATATTTGCCTCTGAGATGTAGTAAAAGTACCGAAAATTGGAAATACTCCAGTAAAGGAAAAAGCACCTCAAAATTGTCTACACCACTTGCAAAAAGAAAGTAAGCAGCAGAGTGCGTGTGCGTGTGAGCGTGCGGCACGCATGCATGTGTTTGTGAGAGAGTCTATCACCATGCACATGGCTGGTTGCTTATTGCTTACTGGTATTGATCTGCCCCTCTGATCCATCTCACTTTCCTTAATACGGAGTCACATGCAATTAAATGTTGTTGTATCTACAGTATAGTGTACAACACCATGTGTCATTTGTTTCACCAGAGAGGCATGGGAAAATGCGGACGCTGTGATGCACTAACAAGCGTACACACACAGTCACACCTAGAGTGGAACATGTTGGGGAAACAGTCACAGGAATTACAGTCAACAGCATGGTGGGGTCACTGGGGTGTGGCTATATGGACATTTGGTATTTTCACCACAAGAGAAGATGCGCGACACACTGGTGAGCAGGGACTTGCAGAGAATGACTTGCAGGGGCTGAAATTTCCAAAAGGGAAGTACCGAAAATAGTATCCAAGCTCAAAACGCGTCCAATAGTATCCAAGCTCAAAACGCGTTGCGCTGTGACGCGTTGTGAGCATGGAGTTCAGCTATTTTCGGTGAGTGAAACCACACTGAACTAAGCATAATCAAGTCAATACTGGAGATGTGGCTTAATGGCATGGATTTCTACACAGAGAGGACAATTATTTCAACATAAGATGCTGCATTCAAGTTCAAAAGAGTTTGGACAAGGAAATTCTCTTGAATGCTGTATTCAGGTATGGCATGGAAAGAGGGCCTTTGCATTTCTTTAACCATAGTAAAAACTGCATTTATGGTCTGGAAAGGGCAGTTTTTACAGAACAGATAAAAGGGCACGTGCCTGGTTGCTTATACTGGTGTTGATCTGCCCCTCTGATCCATCTCACTTTCCTTAATAATACAGTCACATGCAATTACATTTTGTTGTATCTGTACTGTAAAACACCATGGATCATTAGTTTCACTAGAGAGGCATGGGAAAATGCTGACGCTGTGATGCACTAACAAGCGTACACGCACAGTCACACCTAGAGTGGACCATGTTGGGGTCAGTCACAGGAATTACAGTCAACAGCATGGTGGGGTGTGGCTACAGTATGGACATTTGGTATTTTCTCGGCCAGAGAAGGGGCGAGACGCAGTGGTGAGGCGGGTTGGATTGTGCTGAATAAATACTGCCCTACAATGCCAAAGTGCAGTAATTACATTTTTGGAGGCACATGACTTATTTATTTTTCTCAAAGGTCAGATCAGCCTTCCTGATTTTGGGCGATAAACAATGACCTCATGAACAGATATACAGTTACTTCAACTTCACTTATATACCGATAACCTATTGGCTGGCTAAAATCTACTTTGCGTAGTTACTACACTTTGGTATTTATATTGTCAGTGGGTGTGTTGCAAGTAGATCATGGCCAATCAAATAAATCAATCAAATGATTGCTTATTGAGTAGTGCGCTGTGCTCAGAGCAATGACGACAACGTACTGTACTGGTAATTATATGCACCCAGTGGTGTAAAGTTACTAAGTAAATTTACTCAAGTACAGAACTTAAAGGGAAAGACCACCCATTTTCAATATTGAAATATGTCATTAATATACCTTAGAGGAGTTGTGTAGAAATAGAACAAAAGTTCCCCCCCTTCTGTGTTGTCTAGAACTGGAAGATTAATTTTGGGGTTTTTAATGCAAAGTACAATGTGATGACATCACACCGTTGTAATTTACAATACAAACCCCAAAATCAATCTTCCAGTTCTAGGCAACACAGAAGGGGGGGAACTTTTTTTCTATTTCTACACAACTCCTCTAAGGTATATTAATGACATATTTCAATATTGAAAATGGGTGGTCTTCCCCTTTAAGTACAATTTTGAGGTATTTGTACCAAGTACACACATCTCACATCCAAATATTGCACTTTTACTCCACTATATTTATTTGAAAACTTAAGTTACCAGTTACTTTGCAGATATAAATGATTATATATTATAAAACATACATTAATCCACTTTAGCCCTATTTTCGCAAAGCTTGTAGATCTGCTATTTTCAAACATTTTGTACTTTTACTTTTGATACATTTTGATGCTAATACTTTTGTACTTTTACTCAAGTAGATTCTGAATTCCGGACTTTTACTTGTAAGGGTGCCCACACACCAAAATACCTAGAGTGGAATCCGCCAATGCATTTCAATGAGAATGGAGCGTTTTTTGCAGAAATCCTCTACTGGCAAAAAACCCGCTCCATTCTCATTGAAATGAATTGACGTTTCCACTCTAGGTATTTTGGTGTGAGGGCACCCTAACAGAGTATTTTTACATTGCAGTATTGATACTTTTACTTAAGTAAAACATTTAAGTACTTTTTACACCACTGTCTGCACCTCCTTTTGCAGGAGGTGCAGAGTTGTCAACAAAGCATCTGCAACACAAACAGATCACCAAAGCAGATCATATTAACAAATATATTTACTGTATATCTGGCACAGTGGCACTGGTCCTATGAAATGACTAAAGTTGTCTAATAATTGTAGTGGCGTAAAAGTGGTTCTTGTTGAGGCCAGAAGTCACTGTTTATTTGCAAATGAGACCTCCCCCCCCTCCACACACACACACACACACACACACACACACACACACACACACACACACACACACACACACACACACACACACACACACACACACACACCGACACTTGCGTTCCCATAAATACCAAACACACAAGGTGGCACCTCGGTAAGTTGTCCATCCACTGTGCACTTCACACCATTGCACCTGCCCCAAAATGAGAGTCTTCAGAGTTAAATGTGCATTCCAGATTTGGTGAGGGTTACTTGAGGAGACGGAGGCATGTCCCATGCTGTTGAAAGCTGCTGTCCGCAGGGTGATAAGATAAGATGAGAGAGAGAGATACAGATACAGTCAGCCAGGAGATGTCAGGTAGCCTATGCATGCTCTTTCTTTTTTCCCTTCTCTTCTGTCTGGATCCATGTGCGTGCGTGTGTGCGTGCGTGCGTGCATGCATGCGTGCATGCGTGTGTGTGTGTGTGTGTGTGCAGCCTTGTAGAGTGCATGTGCGTGCAATCCGTGCATGCAGAATCCCACATACGGTACATACATAGGACAACAGTAGTCTTAGAGGCTTGCCCTCTGTTTCTTATTACAGTCAAGGATACACAGAGTGGGAGCCTCTCTGTCTTAATGACAGCGGTTATTTAAACAAAGACAGACCCTCTTGAAAAATAAGATGTCCAGAGATAAAACTGCTGCTGATAGACAGAAAAAAACAACAGCTGCCCGTGAAAGCTACAGTATGGTGGCACACTGTCCGGGGGGAGCCTTTACTTTAAACTATTGAAAGGTTAAATGTTTTTAAAGACACTCGTGTATACACTGGTTTGAATTCTTGGCTCTGTGTTTTCGTTTTGCTTTAATACTTTAAGTGGCTGTCTCCCCTTGTGCTTTAACCAACGACCGCTTGTTTAATAAGTATTCAAGGGTAGACATGGCATCTAACGGTAGGCCATTTCCCGAGCACTTTGCAAATCGGTATCCCCAAACCATCATATTCAACAGTTTTTGATGCCAAAATATCGCCACTTGAAATTCATGACACAATCTACAGGTGATCCCATTTTCAGTAATGTTAGAGTTCCATCCGCAAAGGTCTTGGGAAGGTTAATTGCTTGCTTCAATAGTGTTTTTACTCAGATGTCAGTACTTATTTTTTTTTAACGAGGCAATGCAATTTTCCTCTAGACGGTGGATCATGTTTTATTGTAGAACTTTACTAAAAGGCTCTTTGTAATGGAAAATTTGTCAGGCAGCTTATGTGCCTAATTCAGAAAATCCGAGAGCGGGATCCCAGCTTAAAACCATTACTCAGCTTCGTCTTTCGGGAGTAGTATATGTGACACGGTTTAGACGACCTTAGTTACTATGACCCCAGTGAAAGACTCCCCTCACTTGCGTGACAGTCTATAAACTCACAGACTCGAAGCAAGTGTTGTAAGGTGTGCTTTCCGAGGCAGTTGCTTGATTGAGCAGTGTTTCCTATAAGACGGCATTCTCAGGTACTGTAGGGACCCTGGGGTCGAGGTCTTGTGTTAACTGGGAGTTATGGGACTGGAGAGGCACTGGAAACAGTGTAGCTGGACAATCAGACATTCACTGAGTGAACCATCCTAAGACCTGCAGCCTACTCCCCAGAGCCTAGTGAGAAAACCAGACACAACTAGAAGCAGAGTCTCCACCAGGTCAGATATGTTATTGTGGCCTCCTGGTGGCGCTATAATAGGGCATTGTGAAAAGGGTGTCATGTATGTCATGCATGATTTGAGGCATTTTGTTCCAAAATTGACCTGCTTGTGGCACTATAAAGCCTCGATCAGAGTCTGCGGTGAAGAGCTATCCACCGCAAATTTGAGGTGGAAAGCTTTCCACCTCAAGTCAGAAAATAAGTGAAGGCCATCATAGTCCGTCACGGTGGAGTCCTATTCACCGTGACTGACTGGTCCAGTTCGACCGATCAGTGAACGGGGTGAAGAGTCTATCTGTCTGAAAGTAAAAACAGAGAGATGTGTCGGGACTCGCGGTGGAAAGCTCTTCACCGCGAGGAATGACGTAACGTTGTAGTTTCATGACTCAAAAAGACTACACCGCGGTGGATAGCCTTCCACCGCGGAGCCGACTCTGATCGAGGCTTAACAGGCCAATGTGAAAAGGGTGGCATTTCCTCCTCTGCCTTGAGGGAATGTGCGAGCACATTTTCACGGAAATCCCAAGCTGTGTTCATGATTTGAGGCATTTTGTTCAAAACGGACCAATCCTGCAAATCATCACATGACTATATAGAGATACTGTGTACTGATTTGCGTGTTTTCTTTGATAAAATCTGAAGGAGTTATATTCAAAAATATGTTTTACATAAGTCGGCCTCCTGGTGGCGGTATGAAAGGCAGATGTGAAAAATGCAGGGCTGATGTTCAGGACATCTGTGTTTCTCCATTTGTATTAAGCTGTGGACTTGTGTTCAACAGTTGAACACTGAAATAACTTTTCTACTTCAGCAAATTAATGAGGTTGTCCTAGGCATGTGGGATTATTTGAAGGGCCACTTCAACTGTTCATAGCTGAAACCTATTACTCTGTTCGGGTGAAAATCTGACATCCCAATGTGTTCTGTGTCTCAAGAGCTTGTCCCCGAAGGCGACTGGAAAAACCTCTCTCAGATCATTTGAGGGTAATCATCCACTGTGTTTATCTGGATGGCTATAAGGTTTCTGGGTCAAGATGTTAACACATTGTAAACACTGTAGATGACATACTGTAGCCTACCTCAAACATTTAACAAGTCAGCGACGTTACTAAACAGTTTTAGTCAGTGTTTACTGTAGACTTAATGAAACCGTTTTGTGTCTTTTCCGCACAGAGGAGAAAGTTGTCCACTTTCACTATCACTGATTGACTCGCCCGCGCTATAGTATCATGCATGTGTATTTAAAGAGGAACTGCATTTCCTTTTTAGGGAGGATGAGACAATCAGGGTGTATGCAGAGAACTAATGAGTAGCAGAAGCAGCTGAGTGTGTATGTGTGTGTACGTGCGCGCGTGTGTGCGTGAATGGGGGCACTGTCTAGTTTACGCCATCAAGAGTATCAATGTTATTCCTGTCCAAATAACATAAACACTATACAGTCCGCAGCGGGATCCCCACAGCGTTGCGGAAATAAACATGCTACATGCTAGCCATCACCTCTACTTACAACAACAAACAGGCACATAGGAGATGTTTGACATGTGTGTTGATATGATGCTCCACCGATGTCAACATGAGGGGAGCTTTAAAGCCAAGTCAAGTGGGTCATCAAGGGCGCGCTTTTTACAGATGTCGCTAAGGCTAAGCGTCGTAAAACACCCACGTGCTCACTGGCACGTAGCCTATAGAACAGCAGACATGCATGTGATCACGCACGCACGCACATGCATACAATGCAGCACATAGTACTGTACCATAATGCTCATATTCATGCACACACACACACAGGGAAAAGCACATGAACACAGTACGCACGCACGCACGCACGCACGCACACACGCACGCACGCACGCACACACACACACACACACACACACACACACACACACACACACACACACACACACACACACACACAGTACCAGTACAGTTGCAGTCCCCAGTGTAATCAGTATGAAGGTCCAGGGGGTTTGTCATACAGAATGGTGACCAGGTGTGCAGCCTAGCTGCCGTTCCCACTTCTGCCATAAACTGCAGGAGAGCAGGTTTACTGGCCTCACTGAGTGTAGGATGGCCTTCTCAGATCACTGCTAGCAGCACAGAGCCATAACTCTCACCAGGCTGACACAACAACGTCACTGCACACTGCTTTATGGCTCATACAGCGCTATTAAGGTTGAATCTCTCAGGTGTTACTGTACATTCTGCCTACATGTCCACAGATGTTGCCAATCTCACTTTGACAACGAGACACGCTTGACCTGATTGGTGAACTCCGGTTCACTTCCTGCTTCCTACTTGGGACATCATCCGTCTTATTATGAGAGGCGACAATTGACCCTTTTTCCCATTAAATTGTCAGTGATGTTAGTGACTTTGTCTCAACAAGAAGCTCAGGTGGATTCATTTTGATTGTGTGCCAGCTGTAGGATGAAAAAAGAAAATGACTGCATCTGTCTTTCTGTCTGTCTGTCTTCTCCCCTCTCTGTCTGTCCACCAGGGGCGTCACAAGGGGGGGGAGTGGGACTGAGTTACTAGGGCCCAAGGTGGAGGGGCCTTAATTATTTTATACTTTAGCTATTGAAAAATAAGATCAAATTTAGCTTCTGGGGGGTCCCTGGAACTAAATATTTTGAGATGGGGGTCCGTGGCCAAATAAATATCATTTTGGGGGTCCTTCACATGAAAAAGTTTGAGAACCACTGACATAGAAACATAGGTTTATTTTTTTTAAACACACAAATATTCAAGATTTTTCAAAAATAGCAGATCTACAAGCTCGCTGCTCGACACTCGGTGCCGCGCTGTGAGCTTGTATATCTGCTATTTCTCAATAGTTAAAGCACAGAATGTGAGTCAATCCTTGTACCAAGGCCCCAGAATTTAGTGTGACACCTCTCTCTGTCTGTCCACCATGGAGCTGGTGCCCCTGTCCAGAGCCTATCAGACACGCTGGCTGTATAATCCGTGTTGACAGCCCGAGGCGCCAACCAAAATGTCTCCCTCAGTCAGCCGTGTGACAGGTGAGAGCGTGTTTCTCAAGTCCCGGGAAATGCTATTAACACATAAGCGAGAAGAGAGCCCCACGGTCAGCAGAGTGTTGCTGATTCAAATCTCCGCCAAGGGCTTGGTATGGGCTGCTGTGCCCCAAAACAAGGCACTCAACCGTGAGTCCTTGATTGAATATCCTCCTCAGTTAAATGGATATAGCACCGTGTTTAGGCTATGTGATATGTTTTGATGTGGGAGATGACTTGTAATTGATTCGCAGCGGCGATATGAACTACAAAATCCAGGGCAAAACGGAGTGAGTGGAAGCCTCTTGACACTGAAGAATGACTTCCCCTACACACACACCATATGGTCAGCAGAGCCATGGAGCAGCAGTGTGTTACATCTACCACTCATTAGTTCTGTTTCTATTAAGCCTTCAAGTGAGCGATGTCATATTCCTCCATTTGAATTGTTATGAATTGCCTACTGTATCTCCGCACATTCATAACCTCTAAAGTGGTTTCTTATTAGGCAGGAATGTTCTCACTCTGCCCTGCCTTGATGGAATTGATATCTGAGAAAAACTCACTCAGCACAAGTGTTCCTTTGGACATGACAGACGGTTGTAAGAAATGCAGACGGGGCTAATCATAATGCAGCCTTTTGCCTTGATATTATCTGTAAGGTTGCTTAACCCCCATGTCACTCATTCGGTTGCTCCTGTGCATGTTTGACATGTTGGTTACTTCCCTCTGTTGATGGCTTATGCTCAACTCTAGTTTTCTGACTCCAAACTCTCCAAACATACAGTATGTGTACCCTCGGGGGCACATATATTTGCGTACGCAGTCACATAACTTGAGACATGAACCAGATTGATATGGTTGTCATAAATTTTAAGCTGCGCAGCAAAACCAAAAGCTTCCATGTGTTTGTTGTGAGAGGGTTGGTACAATTAGGGGCCTGATACCTCACAGCTGTACAAAATGTACCCAGAGTCCCTGTAGGGTCGTGCACTAATGTTTGTAGCTATGAGGTGGCCTCTGGCTCGGTTCTCCTTCCCCAGGGCAACGCATCTCATCTAACCATCTTCTCTGCTCGTCATTAATGATCATTATCTTTCTCTCTCGTATATACGTTAATAGCAGTCCAGGGATTTGCACCACTGATTTGTTTATTTTAAAGTTTGTCTTGCTATATATGTCTGCAGGCTGTCTCATGATTAAGACCCAGCCCCAGCAGTGCTGACATATGGGAAGCATCATGCTCTCCGAGTCGTCACTTCCTTCCTCGCCATTTTCTCGACCCTTTGCCATTAAGGAGAACCCGTTGCTGTGTCCATTCTTCAATGCCAATGCCCATTACAGAGGTCACCTTAGGTCGTTAAGGTGGTCGTTAGAGTGCACATAGACCTGAAACCACTGCAGCCCGATACACATTTGCATGAGGGGAGGGAGGGCAACAGGATATGTATTCCTAATGAGGCGAGGGGCGGTGTGTACCTGCATTTGTTCTCTTGATCATTACAAGGAAGGAAAGGCTCAAATGTAATGGCTTGTTTACACTGTTTAGAGGATTCCTGTAATTGGCCTCGGACTCAATCAATCAAGGTATCAATCAGGCGTCTGCGGTCTAAGTAAACATATTAATCGTTTTAGATTTCTGCTCCCTTGATGTGCCGCCCCCTCCTCTTTCCCCCCCAGACATGGTCAGTAGCAGCTTTGAATGAGGCAGCTTGTGTACAATCTCAAGTTAAGGTTCCTTATTTATGTGATTAAATAATTACCTGAATAAACAGCACAGCCTTCATTAAAGGCAGGGCTGCAGAGCAAGAATCGAAGAAGCCATCCTGATTCCTCTGATACCGAGGCAGGAAACTGCAGGTTATAATGGCAAGGGCTCCTGAAGCTCTTAGGAGAAAGATATCTGTTTCAATAAGCTGGAGTACCACCCACGGCTCTGGATGTGTGGTTTTTAATTTAGTTGGGAGACTGACTGGCTCGCTGCATCTCTGTGGTTAACGGAACCAGACAATCACTGCAATACAGAAGTTCAAGAGAGGTGAGAAGAAGTCTGCAAAACTTTGCCCATGGAGTTCATGTCCTCTCTCTCTCTCTCTCTCTCTGTGTATCTCTTGTCTCTCTTTCACCACCTCAACCAACCTCATCTGTCTACTTAACTCTAACACACATGGCTGGCAAGCTGGGGAATTTAACTATATGTGTGCCTGTCTCCAAAGAGTGTTGAATTACACAGTCTCATAACTCTTCTTACAGCACTTTTAACTGGGAATGCAGTCTCTCTCTCTCTCTCTCTCTCTCTCTCTCTCTCTCACATGCGCACGCACGCACGCCCGCGCACGCACGCACGCCCGCGCACGCACGCACGCACACACGCACACACACACACACACACACACACAATGTTACAATGTCACAATGTGTATGGCCTGTATTTTCACTCCCATTGTAAGCTGCAAGTTTTCTCTGGTGAATGAGTGAATAGGAACAGACTGGACTCCTGAAGCATTCAGGTCAGGATTGTACCGGCCTTGAATCTCTAAAAATGTCACGCGCAACGTGAATCCACCTGAACAACCAAGAAACACGAAAGTAGTCAATAAAATGTGGAACCTCTTGGTTGTAATCAACAAGCTATTTTTGCAGCTAATGACTTAATTACTGCTGCATTGTTGTTGTAAAGCAGGTTTTAATAGGCAATTTAAGCTGCCCGTTTCAACAACCGCAACGCGAGGCGGGACTACAGCTGCTATGACGTAATCGCCGTAGCAGTCAAGTCAGTTCTGGCATTGTAGAGACGGCTGCGACGGCGGCAGGTTTATCTATCGAGCACTGATCATTTCCGGTTACCGTTGTCATCTGACGTAGCCGTCCAAAGCTTAAATTGCCCACTAATTGGAGGAGGAGACAGATGGACTGTGATGGAGTGGAGTGCTTCCTCCCCCATGGGTGGACAGTGACAAAGTCAAAGCCAGTATTTTTACAGAGCTTTTGGATGTATCCACAGAAATACAGCTGTTTCACACTAAAATGTACAGTTTTTGGAAGCAATTTAATCGGGCTATATAGCAGTAATCCCCAGGGATTATCAAGAAGGAAATAGGACTGTGTGGCATGCAGAATTTAAATGTGTGACAGATGAGACGCTGTTCAACGACGTCCTGGTGGTCCTCCTCCACGTCTCTCTCTACACGTCTCTCCTCCCCCCCAGCAACCAGGGGGATTTACAGGACATTAGTCCAACAATAAAACAAGGGAGTTTTCATACAGTAATAACAGGCAGTTTGCAATGTGTACTGACAGGCTGAGGCGAGTGTTGCATGTCAGCGGGTTGTCAGCGCTGACTGGTGTGGTCAGTTAG
Organism: Nannobrachium achirus; assembly: GCF_963921795.1. NCBI lineage: Eukaryota > Metazoa > Chordata > Actinopteri > Myctophiformes > Myctophidae > Nannobrachium > Nannobrachium achirus. Next base: position 37,869,833 of record NC_137813.1, read on the forward strand.
ACTGCTGGTCTTTGTAAAGGATTTGTATTTGTGGTGTTACACTTATCCTGGCTCTGCCGGGGCTGAAAGGACACCTATAAAGTCGGCCTGAAGATTAAGTAGCTCCCTCCCTTCGTTACGGTGCGGGGATGCGGGGGCGCTCCACTCATTAGACGTGGGCCTCGCTCTGCCGCAACCGCACGGGGCTGGCGCGGCTCACACACACCTCTAATGGCTTTCCCAGAGAGGCCCCCGGCTGGCCCGGTCCAGATTCCTGTAATGGGAGGTTTTGATGTTCAAAATGAAACAGGCATACCGTACCTCCAGTTGAGCATTAGACGCACAGCAGTACGGCAGTGTGAAACTGGTGGGCTTCGGTTAGATTTCTGGATTTATAGTGTAGCAGTACAGTAAAGACAAGGGCGGAGGAGTAATGAGTAATGGTGCTTTTCTCAGGAGCCTGCTCATAAGTGCACCTCGCTGACATCACACACATCCCTCTGTTTCAATCCACCCCAGTTACGGTGACTTCTCTTTCAAAGCCTTGAGCTCCACCTCATCCTATAGAAATCCTCTGTCCCTCGAGTGGATCTGCTATTGGGCTGTAAAGGTTGGGAGTTCAGCCTGATTCCTTTCCCTCTCTATGGAGGATTGTGAGGTGGTCGATAGGCCTGTGCAATGAGGAGGGATTCACCACTGTCATCGCCATGTCTTCCTCGGAGCACAGCCCACTCCGTCAGACACACAGCAGGTCCCTGTCTTGCTGGACATAAGACAAACAAACTGTGAGCACTGTTTACTGTGGTGAGATAAGGTGCCTCAGTGGCTCGACCCGTTAAGGCGTTGCCTACATAGCTGCAATGCTGTGAGTTCAGTCACTGCCTCGGCAACTGTGTTGCATGTCTGCCCTCCTTTCTGCCCCCAGCTCCCTGCCCTCTCTTCCTCTCTCTTCTATCACACAAATTAAACACAAGTCATATAAAAATCTTTACTGCAGAGTCATTGCCAGGACTGTCTGAGTATTTAATCGACCCGTCTGCCAATTTGTGTTGCATTTTCTTTCTGCATATTGGTGATGTTATACAATAAGTAATATTTAAAATAACAGGCATAAGACGAGAAAAAGAAAGGAAAAAACTCTTGGGATACCTGCCTGTCTGGTTGATAACACAATAACAGACTTTATACAAGTCCTCACAAGAAATGTAACATCCCTACCATTACAGAAATAGGGCTCTTGAAATTCTATTAGTACACGGGCAGGCTGAATCAGGAAATGCAGTACATTTCACACACACACTGTAGTAATGAATCTTGCTGCAATTATGGCCTGGGTTTTCTGTAATTGCATTTCTTTTCATGTGACCACCGAGGTGTGACTATTTCAAGTCATGCATCCATGAAACCTGAGGGAAACATTAGCTGCTACATTGTTCGTATTTTGAGTGTTTCACACCTTTCTCACATGCAGTAATTGATTTTTTTTTATCAACACCTTTCCAGACCGCACGCGCGAGATAATATTTGCATAGTAGAGTTAGTGCACTGGCATTTTACTGGCATGTGTGGGTCATATTGACATTCAATTCAAAGATATCTAAATGTATAAAATATATGGGTTGGGTTGTTTATTTATGTTTCAAAGCAAAAGAAAAGCACACAACCTCTGATTCAAATCCCAAAACCCTTTCACGTTTTTCAGCTGCCTTTTCTCAGCTGGGAGAATCATTTAAAAACAGAAGCAATTTAAAAAGAAAAAAATGTTTCCTCTGTTTTCCTTGACTCCAAGGTTAGTTTTTGCAAGCCAAATGTTAATCCAACACTCACGCACGCACTACAAAACAAACCATACATTCAGCCTATATGTGTAGATGTACTTTTCACATTGATGTCCGGTCTGACTTATTTCACAGTTAAATCATCGGTGGCACACAGAGGAGTTGGATCTGATGAAGGAAGATTTGATTGGATCTGATATTATGCCATAACTCAAAGTCTGACAAGAAGGAAAGCAGCAGACAGTTTAGGTTGGCTGTGTAGCTGCTGTACTGTGGCCAGTTCTTTGTGATCTACAGTTTTTTTGGCACTTGGTGTTGAAAGCAGTGATTTCCTTCATGGACTGAGCTACTTAACCACTTGAGCCCCAGGCAGCGTCCATATTCTGGGGGAACATTGGCTCAAAATACGGTTTAAATAAGGGAGAGTGGGGAAATAAAGACAAAAGAAATGGAGGAAAAACACAGCCGGGAAAGAGAAAAGACTAGCACACACATGCATGTCCATATGGTCTTACGTGTCTGCTCAAATGGCACAGGTAGTATCTGAGAGTGACCACACACGCCACTGCTGGTACCCAGCATTGGCCAGGTTATTAAGCTATTAATCTCTCTCTATCTCTATCTCTATCTCTAGCTCTCTCTCTCTCTCTCTCTCTCTCTCTCTCTCTCTCTCTCTCTCTCTCTCTCTCTCTCTCGCTTTCGCTCTCTCTCTCTCTCTATACCGGTATATATATATAGTGTATACATCTGTCGGCCTGTTTTTAATGGAAGTGGATCCTGAGCAGAATGGATCCCCCCCACCCCCACCACGCCACTCCAGTCTAAACCCAGAAACTTTACGAGAGCCAACAATCCTCTCCTGGCCAGCACTGTTTTCTTTTCACACCATCGAGGGTCATGAGAAAACTCAGAAACAGAGAGTGGGATGTTTCTCGTGAGAGTCAAGGTATGAATTTGACATGAAGCAGCTTTGGGTTTTCGTTTAGTTTTTCATTTGTAAGGTTTAACACCTTTGGCCTGTCTGCTACTTTTTTTACAGGGCAATTCTGTAAACGTAGCATTTTTCTGCGGGCAAAAACAATGCCTCATTTTAACACAGTTTCTCCTCCTCTGTGGTTTTTAGGGGCATTTTTGTGGCTCTCGTAAGTGGTCAAACCCCTGACATATTTCTGCTTCAGAACGCATATAGGAGTCAGTCCATTACATTCTGCACATTTTTCAATTGTTCGTTAAAGTGCTATGCATTGCCTATGTTATGTGCTATAGGCCTATATAGAGTATTGGAGTATTTATCTGTATAACGTGTGAGCTGGTTCAAACCCATCACCAGCCCAGAGGTAACTATAGTATTGACCTCTTCCTTTGCTTCTACTCCAGTCATTGGCAGTGGTGGAAAAAGTACAAACATGTTGTACTCAAGTAAAAGTATCAGCAATGCAAAGTAGAAATACTCTGTTAGGGTGCCCTCACACCAAAACACCTATGAGGGTGCCCTCACACCAAAATACCTATGAGAGTGGAATCCGCGTTCCGCCAATGTCTGACTTATTTCACAGTTAAATCATCGGTGGCACACAGAGGAGTTGGATCTGATGAAGGAAGATTTGATTGGATCTGATATTATGCCATAACTCAAAGTCTGACAAGAAGGAAAGCAGCAGACAGTTTAGGTTGGCTGTGTAGCTGCTGTACTGTGGCCAGTTCTTTGTGATCTACAGTTTTTTTGGCACTTGGTGTTGAAAGCAGTGATTTCCTTCATGGACTGAGCTACTTAACCACTTGAGCCCCAGGCAGCGTCCATATTCTGGGGGAACATTGGCTCAAAATACGGTTTAAATAAGGGAGAGTGGGGAAATAAAGACAAAAGAAATGGAGGAAAAACACAGCCGGGAAAGAGAAAAGACTAGCACACACATGCATGTCCATATGGTCTTACGTGTCTGCTCAAATGGCACAGGTAGTATCTGAGAGTGACCACACACGCCACTGCTGGTACCCAGCATTGGCCAGGTTATTAAGCTATTAATCTCTCTCTATCTCTATCTCTATCTCTAGCTCTCTCTCTCTCTCTCTCTCTCTCTCTCTCTCTCTCTCTCTCTCTCTCTCTCTCTCTCTCTCTCGCTTTCGCTCTCTCTCTCTCTCTATACCGGTATATATATATAGTGTATACATCTGTCGGCCTGTTTTTAATGGAAGTGGATCCTGAGCAGAATGGATCCCCCCCACCCCCACCACGCCACTCCAGTCTAAACCCAGAAACTTTACGAGAGCCAACAATCCTCTCCTGGCCAGCACTGTTTTCTTTTCACACCATCGAGGGTCATGAGAAAACTCAGAAACAGAGAGTGGGATGTTTCTCGTGAGAGTCAAGGTATGAATTTGACATGAAGCAGCTTTGGGTTTTCGTTTAGTTTTTCATTTGTAAGGTTTAACACCTTTGGCCTGTCTGCTACTTTTTTTACAGGGCAATTCTGTAAACGTAGCATTTTTCTGCGGGCAAAAACAATGCCTCATTTTAACACAGTTTCTCCTCCTCTGTGGTTTTTAGGGGCATTTTTGTGGCTCTCGTAAGTGGTCAAACCCCTGACATATTTCTGCTTCAGAACGCATATAGGAGTCAGTCCATTACATTCTGCACATTTTTCAATTGTTCGTTAAAGTGCTATGCATTGCCTATGTTATGTGCTATAGGCCTATATAGAGTATTGGAGTATTTATCTGTATAACGTGTGAGCTGGTTCAAACCCATCACCAGCCCAGAGGTAACTATAGTATTGACCTCTTCCTTTGCTTCTACTCCAGTCATTGGCAGTGGTGGAAAAAGTACAAACATGTTGTACTCAAGTAAAAGTATCAGCAATGCAAAGTAGAAATACTCTGTTAGGGTGCCCTCACACCAAAACACCTATGAGGGTGCCCTCACACCAAAATACCTATGAGAGTGGAATCCGCGTTCCGCCAATGTATTTCAATGAGAGTGAAGCGGTTTCATGCCAGCAGAGGATTTCTGCAAAAAACGCTCCCTTCTCATTGAAATGCATTGGCAGAACGCGGATTCCACTCTCATAGGTATTTTGGTCTGAGGGCACCCTGAGAGTGGAATCCGCGTTCCGCCAATGCATTTCAATGATAAGGGAGCGTTTTTTGCAGAAATCCTCTCCTGGCATGAAACCGCTTCACTCTCATTGAAATGCATTGGCGGAACGCAGATTCCACTCTCATAGGTACTTTGGTGTGAGGGCACCCTTACAAGTAATGGTCCAGACTAAAAAAAATTACTTGAGTAAAAGTACAAAAGTATCAAAATGTACTTAAAGTACCAAAAATGTTTGAAAATAGCTGATCTACAAGCTCACGATGCGACGCTTGTAGATCTGCTATTTTCAAATAGCCTATGTATAAAATTGAACTAAAGTGGTTCGTGTGTGTTTTATGATATAATAATTTATATAAGTAACTAAAGTTTTCATATAATTTTAGTGGAGTAAAAGTACAATATTTGTATGTAGTGGAGTGGAAGTAAACGTCCCGAAAACTGGAAATATTCCAGTAAAGTAAAAGTACCTCAAAACTGCACTTAAGCACTGTACTTAAGTAAATGTACTTAGTTACTTTACACCACCGGTCATTGGCCTGCTATAGGACAGAACTGTAACCGATCCTGTTTGGCCGATATTGACCTTCCACTCGGACATCTCTTCTCCTTCTCCTCTGGAAGCAGGGCCTCTATTGATCCCATTCTTTAAGTGTTACCATAAATTCCCTCCTCATTAGTTTAAACTGCATGCTCCATCTATCCAGGGGCGTCACAAGGGGGGGAAAAGTGGGACTGAGTTACCAAGGCCCAAGGTGGAGGTGCCTGGAATTATTTTATACTTTAGCTATCGAAAAATAGCAGATATACAAGCTCACAACGCGGCACCGAGTGCCGCGCTGTGAGCTTGTAGATCTGTGCAAATCTTTGAATATATGTTTTTTTTTAAGCGAACATTTGTAATTCGAATTTTGCTTCTGGGGGGGTCCCTGGAAGTACATGTTTACAGATGGCCAAATACATATACCGGTAATTTTGGGGGTCCTTCACATGAAGAAGTTTGAGCACCACTGACATCACTCTAACCTAACGCGGACCAGTTTGTGTAGGCAGATGGGCGGGCGCGGCGAATCTCTCCGCGAGTCTCTGGCCAATAGCATGTGTTCTCCTCCCCCCACCCCCCTCTGCTCCTCTGCTCAGCGCAGAGAACGCTGCTGCGTCATGACGTCAACACATTCGGTGCGACGCTCTCTGCACTCTGACTGGTTAGGGGAATTCTACACTTCCTCCAACAGTGATCATAACGCGATCGCCCAGGCTTCTTTTTCTTCCTATCGCCAAAAGAAGCCTGGGTTTCCGAGGCTACACTGACATAGACACATGGGTTTTTCATAAAACCTTAGATGGATTTGAAATATTCAAAGACTTGCACAAATTTTCACGATTTTTCAAAAATAGCAGATCTACAAGCTTGCAGCACGGCACTCGGTGACGCACTGTGAGCTTGTACATCTGCTATATTTCAATGGTTAAAGCACAAAATAGTCTGCAGTGAATCCTTGTACCATGCAGCAGGGCCCAGAATTTGGTGCGACACCCCTGCATCTATCCCATGATTCTTTGGGACTGTTCTCCCCCAGAAAGACTGAAGTGTCCACTATACGCTGCTTGTACATCCAACCCTCCTCCCCCCACCCCCACTACCCCGCCCATCCTCGCTCCATCAGCTCCTTTCTCTTTTTCCACTCTTTCAATCACTCTCTCCTCGGTAATAAGTACAGTGCTTCCTGGATTCCGGCAGTACAAAGTGCTTCTAAGGGAGAGATTGAATTCATCCCTAATTTGGTTATGAGCATCCTTATCCGCGTCATTTGTTTGCTTGAAGTGGTGCTGCCATTTTTCATGTTGTTGATAGCTGGAAGGGACCCAGTGTGCCCTCATCTAAAAAAAAAACCTTAAGATTACTTAACAGGGAATGGTCAGTATACACAGAGCAATAGTTCAGAGCTCTGGAAAATATTTAGCAATTTATTACTTTTAATAATAAATGCCAGAATTGTCCAAATATTATTGATATTAACATTGTGTGATGGATAAGTAACCTTTTAAGTACTGTGAGGCCCAGAAAGTTAAAGATAATCACAGGATTGTAGCCGCAGTAAGTCAATTGAATACCTTTCATATCAGCTTACAGTACGTGTTGGATGTGTCCTGGAACGGCAAAGCTCGACCACCTGGTACTGTGTGAGTGTGTGTGAGCTAAATCCAACTGTGTCCGGTTAGCGTCTCACATGCGGTGCCACATTTATATCATAGGGAGCTGCCGAGTCAGCAGCGGCTACACATCGAAGCGATGCCAGCTTTTTTAGACGTACTTTCATGCTCGTATCGCATATCTCGTGATTGCTCTCACGCTCCCAGCCCATCTCCCCAACGCCGCTTCTCAGATGTCATGCGATGATGGCGGTGCCTCGGGTTCAGTTCCCAGGTGAGAGCTTGGAAATCCACTTGAATCACTTTGCTGAAGCACCCTGATCCCCGAAGTGTGAAATGTGGTGCACACAAATCACTCTGGATGAAGAGCCATATGTGAGGCTTTAATATAACCATGGCAATAATTTCCCTGGTCTGGAGCCAGATGGAGTCGGCGAGCACTGGGCTCCGCGTTGTCAGAGCGGCCGCTATGAATGTTTGCATTCTGGACCTGAGTGAAGGCATCAGCATGAGGATGAATACAGCTCCTTGTTTCCTGTGGGGATTCCATGCAGTTTCTACACCAGATGATTGAGATTCCTGAATCCTAAAAGAAATCCATAAATCTGTTAGCAGTGTGTGTCAGGATCGGCTTGTGTGTATGTCTGTGTATAAGCCTGTGTGTTTATGCGTGCGTGCGCACACACGTGTACGTGTGTGCGTGCGTGCGTGTGTGTGTGTGTGTGTGTGTGTGTGTGTGTGTGTGTGTGTGTGTGTGTGTGTGTGTTTGCCCACATGCATGATCAGGCAGGAAGGAGCAGATTGGCTTTGCTGGATCAAAGCTCTAATTTAATCATCCGAGAGGATGAAGTGATACCCTGCACTGGAAGTTTTTGATTAAACACCCATGCATAAGTGTGACGGTTAATTCACTGCACATCAAAAGCAGCAAATCTGCAAGCTCACAACGCGTCGCACCGTTATGCGTGGTGAGCTTGTAGACACAGTGGAGAATATCGTCGTTGTCGAGTGAAAACCTTGTATGTCCATAACCATTCATTTTGCATTTACCATTTTAAAAATGATTTAAACTAGTGAAAACAGACAATCTACAAGCACACAACGCCTCGCACCGCGCGTTGTCTGCTTGTAGATCTGCTGTTTTCACTACTTTTGTGCGACGGCCTTGTATGATGAAGCAGGACTTTGCTTTGCGAAAAAATGTACAAATTTGAAACTTGGAGATGCGAGGTTTCTGCCCGACAGTGACGTTATCGTCGTATGGCAAAGTATAAATCAGGCTTTAAGGAGCTTCACCCACCTCCACCGGGGCAATTGTTGCAGACAGTCAGTTGATTAATACCTCCGGGGACCCTGCATCCTACAGCCAGCCCCACTATTACTGCTCTTGAGTGAATGAACGGAGTGGGGGTGACTGAAGATAGAGACCTATATACGATGTGCAGCCATAAATCACCGTGCATGTGAGTCCCCGTCCCCAGACGTGTCATTCTTCTACCAGCCATGCTATGATGCATATCCGCGCCATTAGGTGCATTAATCCAACGCTGTCGCTGCGCTTGGTCCTTATGTGGCCCTCTTTAATCATGGAGCTGATTTACTAGTGGCAGCTGCTGGATCTCAAGCACTGCTTTAGTGTCCTCGGAGGTCAGGAGGAGTTGCTTCCTGATATAGAATATATTGGTTATCGTCGTTGTTGAGTGGAAACCTTGTATGTCCAAATACCGTTCGTTTTGTATTTATCATTTTAAAAATGATTTAGACTAGTGAAAACAGCCGATCTACAAGCACACAACGCCTCGCAGTGCGAGGCGTTGTGTGCTAGACAACGACGTTGTATTGCTTGGTGTTTCGTGCGTAACGCCTTCTGCAGGGATTCTCGACCTTTTTTAAATTCAAGGACTCCCAGTTTGATATGCAATAGGCCACGGATGCCACGATACGATTTTTATCTGCGACCCACTTTACAGTTGAGCCATTTAGCAGGCGCTCACTTATCCAGTAGAAATGTATATGCCTCGGAGAATCTAGGATACCAGGTAAACAATGAACCTAGCATCTGTCCGGAAAGCATGCATCTAATTCACATTCCTAACATCTGTGGTCTCAAGATCTTCATAGCAAGCACGCTGCATAAACACACACATGCATGCATGCATGCTCGCTCGCGCACGCACGCACACGGCTGCGCACACACACACACACACACACACACACACACACACACACACACACACACACACACACATACATACATACACACACACACACACACACACACACACACACACACACACACACACACATCACTGCGTAGATATTAGTCTGGAATCTCTGTATGGAACCTGTATTTCCAAGGTTTTGATTCAAAAAATGGGTCTGTGGGTCTGTATGTACAGTAGCCTGTATGTAGTAACCCTGGGTGACCAGAGAGGTGCTGTTGAGTCTAGCCTGCCCTGAGCATCAACTGCAATACACACACACACACACACACACACACACACACACACACACACACACACACACACACACACACAGCTCCACTTCGAACAGAGGTTCGATTTTGTTTTCGGTTTAGTATTTTTAGTTTTATGCTACTGCACATATTTTTGGATTGCAGATTTGGTGGTATCAGTGGAGTAGCTGCCACCCCTGCCAGTTTCCAAGAACCATGGAACGATCACATCCAGGGGCGTCACACCAAATTCTGGGCCCTGGGTACAAGGATTCACTGCGGGCCCCCATGAATGTTAACTATTGAAAAATAGCAGATATACAAGCTCACAGCGCGGCACCGAGTGTCGCGCTGCAAGCTTGTAGATACGCTATTTTTGAAAAATCGTGAAAATGTGTGCAAGAAACCTATGTCAATTAAGGACCCCCAAGATGATATGTATTTGGCCACGGACCCCGATCTCAAAATATTTAGTTCCAGGGACCCCCAGAAGCAAAATTTGAGTTAGAAATGTTCGCTTAAAAAATACATATATTCAAAGATTTTCACACATTTTCACAACTTTTCAAAAATAACAGATCTACAAGCTCGCAGCGCGGCACTCGGTGCCGCGCTGTGAGCTTGTATATCTGCTATTTTTCAATAGATAAAGTTATTAGGGCCCCTCAAACCTTGGGCCCCAGGAACTCAGTCCCACTTTCCTACCCCTTGTGACGCCCCTGATCACATCTATGATTGCCCTCCAGACTAAACACTGCTCTCTATTTCCATTGTTATCATCAAGGAAATATTTTATGGGACACTCTAATCCACCATATCGCATGTCAAATAAATATTTGAACTTGATAGTATGACACGTGCCTGAGCAAGGGAATATTTATTGGAGTTTTTCTTTATATACATACTTTTATAGAGTGCATAAAGTCACCTGTGAACCTCCTCCTTTAAAACAAGGACTTCATTTTTATGACATATTGGTGAGGCTGGTGGTCTGAAGTGATGGCAGAACAGTCTGACAGGAGGCATCAATCCTCCACCCCAGGCACGTGCACACATAGACATCAAAGGGGGCTCGAGCCCCTTCCCCTTTGTCCATCTGTAAAACGTGCCCGCTCCAGACCATGAATGCAGTTTTTACTATGGTGAAAGAAATGCAAATGCCCCACTTTCCATGCCATAACTGAAGGCAGCGGTCAAGAGAATTGCCTTGTCCAAACTCTCCTGAACTTGAATGCAAGCATCTTATGTTGAAATCAAGAAATGTGTAGAAATCAAGCATCGAAAATAGCTCACAACGTGTCGCAGCACGACGCGTTGTGACACACACACACACACACACACACACACACACACACACACACTCCATTTGTGTATCTCTGAGAGGGTACAAATGAAACCAAAATGGACCCATTTGTTTACATTACGGTCGCGGCCGGCACTCCGCCATACTGAGAGTTAAATGAACAGTGAGGATTTTAACTGGGTACACACCAAGTCCCCAGGCGCCGAGTCTAGTCTTGAAACCCTTCCACTCCCGATCCCATTTACCCAGAGCACAGTGTGATTTCATTACATTAGGCTTAATTGTGTCCACAGCATTGCAATGCGCGCTGGCAGTAACAAGGGTATTGGAGGAGGAGGGGATCGGTGCGGGTTGGGGGTTATGAGTGTGTGTGTGTGCGTGTGTGTGTGCGTGTGCAGGGACGTGCTGGGCCCCTGATTCGGCCCGGGAAAAAGAATTGGAAAGGCCCTCATTGCGCGCTATAGAGAGAGATATAGTAGCTGCTACTACTCAAAGATTTGCCATTTCAGATCATGACAAGTGACAAGCCAGTGGGCCAATTACATTAGTTATATTTCGTTGTTGTCGGGTGGAAACCTTGTATGTCCAAAACCGTTTGTTTTGTATTTATCATTTAAAACATGATTTAAACTAGTGAAAACAGCAGATCTACAAGCACACAACGCCTCGCGGTGCGAGGCATTGTTTGCTTGTAGATCGGCTGTTTTCACTACTTTTGTGCAAACAGTTAATTTTTTTTCCTAATGGCCGGGAATGAACCGGCCGTTCGGGAGTTGTCCCGCTTTTCCCAATGGCCAGCACGTCCCTGTGCGTGTGTGTGTGCGTGTGTGTGGGGAGAGGAAAAAGAGAAGATGGGTCTGTGCCGTAGGGACATGGGGGCAGAGGGGATGTCAAAGCTTTTATTCACCAGGCTTTTAAAAAGCTCTCTTCTTCCACACCGCTGCACTCCTCCTCCCTTCCTCCCTCCCTCCCTCTGCAGGCTGAGAGAGCACCACGTCCACAGTGAGAGAATAGCCCTTCAGCCTCGCTGTCGCCTCGCACACCAACCTGGCATGAATGAAAGATGCTCTGGTGGTCCCTGTGCTAAATGTGCAGTGGTCTATATCCCCCCAGCTTATACTATTTGTTACCGAGGACTGAGGAATAACGGGAGAGCGATTAAGAAACGCTGCCATTGTCGGTGGTGCTGGCCGCGTTTCATGTTCCATTCCAACGCCAAAGTGAAATAAACCCTATATAACGCCTAGACCCCCAGGCCCCCTCTCTTTTCCCTCTACACCAACAGCTTGCCTTACCCCTTATCTCTACATTTCTTTGCCTTTTACTATTTTGAAAAACATTTCAAATAGCCGATCTACATCGACACGTTGTGAGCTTGTACTAGATCAGCTATTTTAACTATTTAAAAAGTGTTTTTCAAAATAGTAAAAAAAAGGCCAAGAAGTTTAGGGATAAGGAGTAAGGCATGGATGAAAATAGGGCCCTACAGTATATCTCTTTAATACTGCTGATCTTTTTCACAGAATGTTTCTATCAAATGTGCACATATTCATGCCCAGAGGGATGCTCTATAGGCTTCATGTGCTTATAAAGGGAGAGCAGGAATAAACAGGAGGAAATGATAATGATAAAGAATAGTGTGAGTACAGGGACTGGGAGTGAAGGAACAGAGCACAGGCTCTCCATTCCCAGTTCTGTCTAAATGTGGCGGTGGGCTGAAGCTTCATCATCCCCTGACAGGACCACTTTTAAAATGGTTGATTATGTTCATACCTCTCGTGGCAGCTGGGGCCTATTTGCAACCATTATAGCTTACATTTCATGTGTAATCAATTTGGACAGCTGGAAATATAGCACAGGCCGGGCGCGAGGCATGATAGCGACCTCTATCACGCCGGGGTGGGAGAAGGATTGGCCCCGGCGGGGATATGACTCTGTTCCGTGCATGGGTGACACCTGACATGTCTTGGCTTCCCTCGCTGGCTGGAGCTGAGACACCTGCTGTGTCTGTGTGGGGTTCTGTTCAGCATGGCAGCCATGGGCAGCACCAGAGGTCACCTCTCCACCCAACACTGTTACACTGTCATAACACAGCTGAGACCCAGATGCTGTCAACCAATGCTACACCACCCCCTCCACCCCCATCACCACCACCATGCTAAAGAAAGAGAGAATCGTGAAGACCTGTGTGTGTGTGTGTGTGTGTGTGTGTGTGTGTGTGTGTGTGTGTGTGTGTGTGTGTGTGTGTGTGTGTGTTTGTGTGTGTGTGTGTGTGTGTGTGTGTGTGTGTGTGTGTGTGTGTGCCTGTATGCGTACATGTGTGTGAGCTGATGTTTTTTTTGCATTCCATAACTGTAACTCTGCATGTGCATACTGTACACCAGCTCTCCAAACCCACTGAAAAGCCTGTGGTCTACCAACCAGCTCTATGTGCTATTCGTTTTCAACTGTCACAGATTTTCGTCTGCATAGATCATGAATATAAGTTGCATCCAAATGTTGTTTTCTGATAGTTTCTGAACGCTGCCTGAAACTGAAGGATGGCTGGCTCCTTGACGAGAATATTCAATGTTTGATTTTCTCCTCGCGCTGTCCAAACAAGGACAGTAATGCCAAGTCACTGTGATAATGCAGCCATTGGAACTGCATGGGGCCCAGGAAGGGGGTATTCATTTTCCCACCAATACCACAGCTTTAATACAGTATACTGTAGACGTATTACTTTAGGCTATGTATTGTACACTCTTGCCCTGACATCATCTTTTCAGTTTCTGACCACACCGCCCCATGCAAAAGAAATCTCCACTATGCAATCCTTTACGTTGACCCGAGGGACCGCAGCAAACATCTGTGTGGAGTTAATCCCGTTCTTTAACTCATAACACATCATTTTCATGTCCAACTTAAAAGACTCTCAGACACTTATTCTTATCATTAATCTGTCTTGTGATTTTATCCATACACCATAAAAGACACCACATGACTTTCCAAATTACAATCCTCTTGTCGTGTAAGGTTACAATAATATAGAGTCATGTTGGATGTTGAAAGACGTTGACTGAGTTGCTGCCAAATCGTCATTAACAATGGGAAAAGTAGCTTACTCTGAATTAGTGACCATGTATTTTCTTTTCGGGTTTTCCAAATATTTATATGGCCAAACCATCAATAATGTTGATGAGCTTAAATACGTCTTACTCTAGATTCCACTCCTAAGATGCAGATTAAGAAGATGTACAATTTATTGTAATTTATACAAACTTTAAAGGCCTCAACCAGACATATTTGAATGCAAACAACCAATTATATCACTCCATAAACAAACCCTGAAGGTTCTGGACAGTAAATCACTACAAACATTGAGTCAAATATCAGTCAATCACCTCAAATAAGTGTTAAGCATTGACATCTCAACTTTATATTTGGAGTTTATAATATTGCTGCTCCTCCAACACTGAAGAGCTTTGTTCAGCTCTGCTCTGAGCGAATGAGCACTGCTTCAAGGGGAGCCTGTAGCCTCCATAACTAGATCTGATGATCTACTTTCTCTTTTAAAGCCATTAAAGAATAGAATAAACTCCCTATTAATCTGAAAACCTGCACAGATTTTCATATTTTCACCCACAAAGTAAAACAAAAGAATTATATCTTACATATAGTTATAGCTGAAGGGGTCCATGGAGTGCCCCCAAATGGTCCATGGAGTGCCAAATGGCGTATGCTCCCTATTCCCAGCAAACCACTAATCCTAGAGGTTCCACACTTGGCATATGTACTGATCAGTACTCTGCCAACGTTATAGGCACATTTGCCACCATCAATGTACTTACATTGGCGTACAGTTAATATAAAACGAAATTATTCAGGCGCTTTTTAGCCAGCTATTTTGCCCAATGCCCGCTAGGCCCACCCAACTGCGCATGTGCCAACAGCTTTTCGCGTCACGTACTCATTGCACGTACTGCTCTGGTGCAGAGTTATCACACAGACACAACACCAGCAAACAGGACTGTAAATCCATTTAAAATTAAACACATGTTTGCTCAGTAGTCGGCGATGCAATCTTTCCAAGTCAAATTCAAGAAACAACATCGTTGGGACAGATCTTCCTTTTACACCTCCCACATGGGACGAAAAAAAAGACATCCCTTGGCCGTCAGAAACGCAACTACTATTTACGCGTGGTTAAAGCAACAGCAGCAGCAGAAGCAGCAGCAACAACAACAGGTGATTATTTACTTACTTTTGTTCACTTTCTTTCAACACTTGCTGACATATTGTGCTGTTTATTTTTGCTTTATTCACTCTCATTTGTATGTGCACGCACACATGCGCGCCGACCACACGTGTGTGCGAGAAACAACAAAACGTTGTGGGCACCGTTTTATATAGGTCACGATTCGGAGTATAACAGCAACATCCGTGGATACAGAGTTGAAAAAGTATGTTTTTACTTAGGTACAAGTAGGCTACTCTCCTTCCCATGGCCTACTCATTCCTATCCTCCTAAGCTATGCCTATGAACAACAACGTTTGTAGAAATGACCTAAAACAAAAGAAATGACCTAAAACAAACAACATCTGTGTAGAAATTACATAAACATTATTTAAAACAACAAAACATCGCAGTCACCGTTTTCTATAGGTCACGATTCGGTGTATAACACCAACAGCAACCCGTTGATGCTGCGAGTGGAAAAGTACTGAAATATTTCTACTTCGGTAAAACAGTACTCTGTTACAAGTAAAATGTGTGTGTTCGAATGTGTTACTTGAGTAAAAGTACAAAAGTATTACCATCAAAATACACTTAAAAGGGAACAAAAGTGAATAATGCAGCTCTTTGCCCCTGCATTGTGTACAGGCTTGCCAACACTCCTGTACACCCAGTGTTTGTATCAAACTCCAAAAATTCACCAGAACACAGGACATTACATCTACTATGTGCGCAGGGGTGTAGTCTAGTAATTCTAGGAAAAAAATCCACTCAGGTTGGAAAAAATTGTGTTATTTAGTTTCTCAACTGATTCTGACAGGAAATTAGGTCTACTAGCCAGGATAAAAAATCTACCATGATCTGCTCACTGCTAGTACCCCAAATATGCCTTAATCCAAGATGGCTGCCACCGCAGGTACCAAATGCCAAAAATATGCATATCTTCCAAACTATTAGGACTATAAATGAAAATAAAGTGTCCAATCCTATGTTTTTCAGGTCAAGGAGTTCATTTATTATGGTATTATGTGTCCATGTGTTACCTATTTGCAGATAATTGCAATCAGACTATGATTTATGTGCAAACAATATTCGGTAATTATTTTCTAGTTCATTCAGTCTTATTTGTATAATCACACACCTTGACTCTGGACGAAGCTCTCTCATCTGAAAATGTATCACAACTTAAAGCAGCTTCTGCAGAATGGAAGGAATCTCTGAGCGAACACCGCACAGCCAAGCTCTGGCTCATGTACTTGACTCTTGTTGCTATTCTCCGTGCATTCATCAGGGCTGGCCGCACAGGAAACTGGCTGCTCTATCTACAAGCTCTGAAGGAGATGTTGCCTTTTCTGGCTGCTTCAGGACATAACAACTACACAAAGTCCCTTGTCTTGTACTTGAACAAGATGGAGAAGCTTCAGGGTACTCATCCACATGTATACAGCAAGTTTGTTGATGGCCTCTTTGTCCTGAGAAGAAGCGAGAACTACTGGGCAGGTATATACAGTGACCTGTATATTGAACAAGTTCTCATGAGGAACATTAAGGCTGTTGGTGGTCTGACAAGAGGACGGGGATTTGAACAGTCAACAAGTCTGATATGGTTGATGTCCACCCCAGCATGTGGAGAAGTCAACAGGGCCATGAGAGAAGTGACCGGCCTTCAAGACATCAAGGAAGCAGTGGTCCACAAGGACAGGGCAGCTGCTAGGATGACCAGAGATGCCAAGGATGTGCAGATCATCCTGAACTACTTCTCTGAACGAAAACCCTTCTCCCGGGATTCGAAGGAACTGCATAGCCTGTCATCTGGAGTCATAGCTGACAAGTATGTGAATGTAGAAAGAGCAGAGTCAGTTGGTCATGCCATACTGAAATCTATGAATGGCAAATCGGTAGCAGAACACACGTTCCGCAAGAAAGATCAAGTCACCACACTTGCTGCCTCAACTTACATTGCCATTGAAGGGGAATGCCTGGAGATCGACCCGAAACAGTTGTTCCAGCGCCTTGTTGTGGCAGGAACAGGGACTGTTGACACAATAACCTTGTTCACATACGAGTTGTCAGCTTACCCCACAGCTCTGTTTGACAACAATCTCCTGATGCGTCTGCCAGACAAGGCCAGTCTCCAGACAGGCCTGGTGAAAAAGGTGCCATCCTGTGTAGTAAGTCAATGTCCAGATGATGTTGTGTACGTCCTTGATGGTGGTGCACTCTTGCAACGGCTGCCATGGCCCAAACAGACAATATAGGCCAATCTATCCAGTTTGTATGTGCAGTATGTACATCGCCGCTACAGACATGCAGTTGTCATATTTGATGGTTATGGAAGTGGTCCCTCAACCAAGGATGAAGCACACCAGAGACGTTCCAGGTCAAACAACATTGGAGCAGAAGTTGACTTCAAGCTAGAAATGCAGCTGACCATGAAGAAGAAGGAATTCCTCGCAAACCCCAGGAATAAGCAAAAGTTCCTGTACTTCATTGGCAGTGAGCTGGAGAAAGCTGGAGTTGAACTCTACCACAGTTCTGCTGATGCTGACTATGACATTGTGTCAACAGCATGTACCATGGCCAAGAGGAGGTCAGTGGCAGTGGTTGGGGATGACACCGACCTGCTGGTCCTACTGCTGCACCATCTCAGTCCCAGACATCATGTAATTTTCTTACAGACAGCCAGCAAGATTCTCAACATCACATTCTCAACAACAAGATCCTACAAGAACATCTAGCCCCTGGCCTTACGGCATCGTTGCTCTTCCTACATGCCATCACAGGGTGTGATACGACATCAAGGCCACACAGCATAGGGAAGGTCATGGCAATGAGCAAATGCCATCAGCTCAAGGACCCTGCCAGTGTATTCATGAAGCCAAATCAAAGCCACGATGATGTCAACAAGCATGGCCAGGCCGCTCTAGAGGTCCTGTACAACTGTAAGCCTGGAAATAGCCTTGACTTTGAAAGAGCAGCCAGGTTCAGTAGCAAGGTGGCATCCAGGTTTGTCTATCTGCCTCCTGAATCTCTCCCACCCACTTGTGATGCAGCCAAGTACCATAGTTACAGATGTACCACCAGGTACAGACCTGGCTAGGCAATATTCTTGATCCAACCGAGTGGGGATGGTAGCTCCACAAAGGACAACATGTTGAGTACCTCAAGCCAGTGAGGATGCAGAGGGATGCTGCTCCAGCATCGTTGCTGAAGCTTGTTAAATGCAACTGCCACGGCAAGTGCGACAAAAACACCTGTTCCTGTCGCAAGAATGGACTGCTGTGCACCCTGGCTTGTGGTCAGTGCAAGGGAATCACCTGCGCCAATGTTGCAGTGAACAGCGAAGAGCTTATCGAGTAGACTGTCTGATGCAGTGAAGAGGAAGCAGAGTCTCTGGATGACGATGTGGATAAATGACGTTTGAGTAGATTATAGGCATTTTGAGTTTTCTAGCTGATTTAAGTTGTGTCATGCAATCAGGGAGGTCACAGTCAAGCTTTAAAAAAACATCTGTGCCTTTCATTGTGCCTTTAATTTCTTGATGTTTTTTTTTTCTTTTTCTTATTGCATTTAATGTTGTGATTTCACCTGTAAATGGCATTAAAATTTAAGTTAAGATACAAAAACAAAATCTCAGTCTTATTAAAATGCTATTAATCAATTCCTTGGCCCAAAAAACATAGGATTAGACACTTTGTTTATATTCATAGCTCTATTAGTTTGGAAGATATGCCACGTTTTAGAATTAAATGCTCGCAATGGCAGCCATCTTGGATTTAGGGTACTAGCAGTGAGCAGATCAGGGTAGATTTTTTATCCTGGCTAGTAGACCTAATTTCCTGTCAGAATCAGTTGAAAAACTAAATAACACAATTTTTTCCAACCTCAGCCTTATTTTTACTGGACTAGTGTGGGCAGTGCATGGAATCTCACAGATATATTCAGATATATTCTTAATTTATCAAATCAAATTCTGTACACCTACTTTTTGCATTTTAATTGCTGATATTGTACCCACCCTTTTCCAATGCGAGTAAAGCAAGCATAATAAAATTATAAAAATAAAACATTCACCAGAACACAGATCTACAAAAGGTTTTTGGGGGGAGGACCTCCAGACCCCGTTTGGGGAGTAAAAGTACTAAAATGTTTGAAAGCTCACAACACGTCCCATATTGCCTATTTTCAAATAGCCTGTATACAATAGGCCTGAATATTACATTCTATATTTAATAAAAAAGGGTTGTAATAACTGTGTGTGTGTGTGTGTGTGTGTGTGTGTGTGTGTGTGTGTGTGTGTGTGTGTGTGTACCCAATGTCAGTGATTGTTCAGTTACAGTCACAAGTACAGCGCAAGTCATTGCATCCTCCCATCACATGCAAACACTAATATTATGTCTGACCTGCTCTGCTTGCATCCACGTTTCAGTCATGTAGTAAAATGTGTCACAAATACTTAATTCTATATATTACATATATAGTATATTGTTTACAATATACAAATCTTTCAGTTGTGCATTGTATGGAAAGTCGGAAGAGAAAATCAAATGACATATTTTCCCAAACACTTCTTTTTCTACATTCTAATTTACCTTTCTTTTCTAAAATCCTGCTATATAATTCTCAGATAACCCTGATCGGACCAGTCAGCCGGGAAACAGCCACACCCTGTCATTGGAAGTGATGACGACGGAACAACTGACAACATTGTTTATACCAAACTCCTTTAATTACATTATCATTTAAGCAAGCATTTAAGGGGGAGGGGGAATAACAGAACATTATTTATTGCTAATCAAAACACCTAAAAAAATGCAATAACACCATATGCCTTATTATGTCTTGACGTTGCACTATTTATTTGTGTGTGTGTGTGTGTGTGTGTGTGTGTGTGTGTGTGTGTGTGTGTGTGTGTGTGTGTGTGTGTGTGTGTGTGTGTGTGTGTGTGTGTGTGTGTGCCTAATTACTGTTCATGTCCATGTCACTCACAACTTACACCTTTTTAGAACTGAAATAAAATTGCCTACACCAAATATGCTGTTTGTTCTCTACAGTTACAGAAATGTATTTATTTATTTTTTATTTTAACCCCCCCATTTCACACTATTTTGCATTTTGGAAAGAACATGCATATTTAATATTGAGCTATCCTAAATTTGTATTGCTTAGCTGCCCACTGGACTGTAGACATCTCTGGGTACAGGGGACTTTCACATAGGAAAGGGGCCAGGCCCCCGCCGGGGGCTTTTTTCTAGTATATATATATAGTCATACACATGATTTACTTATACAGCCAGGCCACTACCTTTACTATTACACTGGAAGGGCCAAGTGAAGTTCATAGCCAAGCTGGAATTTGGATTTGCCATTTTTTCTTTCTTTTTTTCTTCTTCTTTAAAGCAACTTATAAGCATTCATTTGACATTTTGATGTACTGCTTTTATAACTCTGGAGTTTGGATATACAGTATGGCGTGTATAAAATGCGCGCTGCAGTGCATTTTCTTATTGAACGAAGGTGTGTTTTTGGAAGAACATGCACCCCCGCTGAGCAATGGTCAAATCCCAACAGAGCATTCTCCTCTCAGCCTCCTCCATGCTGTCTCAGTGGATGAAGGTGAAGGTGAACTTTCCCTGTTATCATAGAGGGGAGCATCTGCCGTCTGTGAGCAGAGATATATATCAACCCTGTTGACAGTAGACACTAGAAGGGGGGCCAGAAAACCTCTGAACCACAGAATATGGCACACACCTGTAATCCACTCCGAAGGAGGACATGTTGGAGGGCGGATATTATTGGAAAGGACACTAGCAATAAGTCACAGAGAATGGAGACAACGCAGAGGTCAAGGCTGCTCTTGAGTGGAAGTGCTGTACGAGCACCCGACGAGTTCTAGACTTTGGTTTAGCTTTAGCCCAGGGGTCTTCAACGTTTTCAGGCCAAGGACCCCTTAGCTGAGAGAGAGAGATGAAGCAGGGACCCCCAGATTCCATATAGTTTCATCGTTTGACAGCACAATCATGAGTGTATTTTGGATTCATGTCAATTTGTGTTATCAGATATGTAACCACTTGAACCGTTAATACTTAATAAACTTGACCTTTCACTCTGTACTTAGTCTGCTCTTTTCACCCCTCGATCTTCACAAAACCTCTTTGCCGAAAATAGCCGATCTACAAGCTCACAACGCCTCGAAGCTTGTAGATCTGCTATTTTTGGCTAAAGTTATCAGAATATGGACGTTAGGGTTCAAGTGGTTAATATAAAAAAGGAGAAAAAAAGTTTCAAACAAAGATTTGAAGGACCCCCTGTAGTAACTCCGAGGACCCCCTGGGGGTCCCGGACCCCCTGTACCATTGTATCTTAAATCGTTGCTGGATTGTAATCCTGTGACATATAGGACACGTTCTAGTGGCTCACACTAAAGGTCACCAAAACAAACACTGAATTAGGGAAAACAGCTTTAATGCTCCAACCACTTGGAATGAGTTGCAAAATAATTTCAAGATATGTTCTCCCATAACTTATGGTCATTTTAAATCTTTGATAGTAGATCTACCCACATGTGTCTGCAACTGTTTCTAAACTTGTTTTGTGAATATTGATTGTACATACTGTCTTTTTGTGAATATTGATGTATCTCGATAACACTGCAAATGAGCGCAACCTCAATGTTTTTCGAGAATAAATAAAGGTTTGAATGAGTGAATGAATGAATGTTGCAAACCCCTGCTTTAGCCACAGAGGTCTGTTTTTCCAATGTTTCAATTCATCAGATATCTAGGTCCTGCTGGTGCACAGCTCTACAACCAAACATTGCAGGTGGACAAAGTGCAGAGTGGTCTTTTTATATCTAACCCAAGGTACCTTTTCCATTAGCTTCCAGTCCATTCCAGACAGGAATAGAAACCTCTGTGCTGTATCGCGTGCTTTTATCCACACACATCCCAACAATATAAAGGCACATTTAATGACTCAGTCTATCGTTAATCTATTAAAAGAAAAATAATAATAAAATAAAAGAATAAAATGAAAACATTCACAGTCAGGCAGAAACCTTGTATCTCCAAGTTTAAAATGTGTATGTATTTTTTCATAAAGTAAAGCTCTGCTTCATTATACACATTAAGGCTGTCGCACAAAATAGCCGATCTACACGTGTGCTTGTAGATTGGCTATTTTCACTAGTTTAAATCATTTTTAAACACAAAACGGCTTTTGGACATACAATGGGGCGGCATAGCTCAGGGGTAGAGAAACCGTTATTAGAGCACGAAGGGTTCCCGAAGGGTTCCCAGTTCGAATCCGGGCTCCCCCTGAGTTAATGTCGAAGAGTCCTTGGGCAAGACTCTGAACCCCTAATTGCTCCCGGTGAGTATAGGTTGGTGCCTTACATGGTTTCCTCCGCCACCGGTGTATGAATGTGTGCATGAATGGGTGAATGTAATGCACAATCTATGTAAAGCGCTTTGGATAAAAGCGCTATATAAATGCACCATTTACCATTTACAAGGTTTCCACCCGACAACAACGATTTGCTTGGAAGTTCTCTGGACAGCCCTGACACCAATGAGCAATGTGAGGTCTTTGTTTTTGATCTACCCCTGGCTGTCTAATGCATTAACTTACCTCTTCCAGGGGACACTCTCATAAATGAGTCATCACCATTTTTCACGGTGGAGAGATGCTCTCTGAGACCTGTTGTAAAATGTGTCCCTCTCTTCAGTACATTAGACTACATAACTCCTTACACATAAACACACAGATGCATTTATAGTCAAACAGTGTCATCGTGTTGTGCATTAACAATGCATTATGCTGCTCTTATACCATGGCCACTGATAATTCTCGAATCTTATTGGCTGCATTATTTTCAAATGACTGCACGGCTACAGTTACAGTATATCGCCGTTCCAAATGAAAACATAATACAAACTGTACTACTGTATTCACCGATATTTAATATGCAACCTACTGTACTGTATGCTTAAAAAAGAAATGACCGTCACATACTAAACTTGCGACTCAACAATACATTGACAGCTCACACAATACATTGACAATATTACACAACACCTCTCTTACAGAGAGGAAACTAGAATATGCTACCAGTCATAGTTTGAGAGGCATCTCATATCACATTACACATTATACACAGGACTGAGATATGGCCTGTTTGTTTAGAAGTCCTACAGTATATATTATACTTGGACAAATGATCTCTGTGCCCGAGCTTGCAACTGCAGTACTGTGTTCCTGCCTGTAAAAGACGGTATGCACTGTATAGTGCGCTCTATATCTAGTAATAGCTTTCCCCTTCCTAAGTACCCAGGTCTCATACAATGATGTCATACTCTCAAGTTATACCCCAGCTATCTTGCTGGATGCATTGATGATTTTTTTGAAATCTGTTTTTATTAACCAATGATAATGAGCCATACCAGGCAACAATAAAAAAGTTAATGCACTCTCCACGGAAGATCGATAGAAGAGTACCATTAGACTTGTATCCACGTTATACTGTCTCAGTCTGCGCATACAATTACATTTCCCCATTGACTTACAAAAACTTGAAAATGCAAAAACTCACATTCAAGTATTCTTCTCTTGGAAACTGTAATGGCTACAGTTTCAAAACTTGGAGGGGAGGCTCATAATGACCTCCAACAGTGTGGCCTCCGACAGTATTCCTCCCAACAT
Organism: Nannobrachium achirus; assembly: GCF_963921795.1. Classification (NCBI taxonomy): domain Eukaryota; kingdom Metazoa; phylum Chordata; class Actinopteri; order Myctophiformes; family Myctophidae; genus Nannobrachium; species Nannobrachium achirus. Next base: position 37,893,512 of record NC_137813.1, read on the forward strand.
TTTCCTCGGGTCCCAGTATTTTCACACTTGCAATTTCCCCAAATTGCGAATTGTCAAGTTTGTCCTGTTGTTGTTGTTGTCATTGCTGTCAGTTCCCACCTGATGTTGTGTGGGAGTCCTGACTGAGCAAGTGGAGACAGACAAATGAGGAGAGAGAGAAGGGGAGTGACACACAGCAAGATTCGTTTATATGCCCATACAGGAAGATCACTAATGTCATCAGCATATGCCCTATGCATATGGCATACCCATATGGGCATGTACTGTAGGTTGGTTGGATCGATGGACAACTCCCATAAAAGATTTGTGTGTTTTAAAAAAAAGAGTTCCAATTGTTCTGTTTGATCTACAAGCTCACAAAGCATATCATCGCAACGTGTTGTGAGCTTGTAGATCAGCTAATATTTGAATAGCCGAGGTATAAAATAGGGTTGAAGTGGTTAAACTGATTGTGCTGCTATATTTACAAGTACACTTTTGACGACGACTCCAGAGATTATGTGTAGCGATTTGTGAGTTTCGGGCTAAATCTGTAGGAGTATTAGCAAAAGGTTTGGATGAACACTGCAGGCAAAAGAAAAGATACAAAAAGTAGCTATACCTGCCTCCGCGCTGTTATCTTTGTTGACATGGCAACGAGTAGACTGGCCAATCAGAGCGAGCTAGGCAGGGTGTGTCTCAGCAGGTCAGATATGGAAGTTAGAACTTCGAGCGAGTGGGGAAGTGAAGAACTAGACGCATCTACAGCAACCAACGATGGACGTAACATGCTTTCTGCTTGGCCTCGCTGGCTGGGTCTTAATGGCAGTGACTCTGGGTCACGACAACTGGAAGGAATCCTCCTCCACATTCTCCACCATCTACGAGAACCTTTGGGGCACCTGTGTCGAGACCAACGATGTAACCAACTGTCTCCGCTTTAACACCCTTCTGGGCTTACCAGGTAGGCTCTACGTGACTTAATGGGAGAGATATAGTTAAGGGCAACAGGTGTTTACATACAGATACAGAAGCTCTATACAACAATATCATTCTACTGTGAGAGGGGAATTGTGTTTTCAATTACTTCTGAATGTATTGTACTGTACATGCTTTGATGAAAGGTGGTTTATGGTATTTCTAGATGGAATGATCTGTTAAAGACCACCTGATATGAAAAATATGTTTTTCGTACTTTTAGAGTGTGATACTGAAAGTCCAGCCATATATTGCTCTGATCAGGAGCACCTGTGTGCCTGTGCCACCCAGGGGGCCCTGATATGGCCCCTGGGGGCCACACATGATCCCTGGTAAGACTGTTGTCAAGGCAGACCCCTGTACAGTGCTTGTGCCAAGTTTGGTACAGATTGGGCCAACAGTGGCCCCCACACCTGGCCCCGGTGTGACTATTGTCATGGTAGACCCCTGTACAGACAGTATTTGTGCTAAATCTGGTGCAGATAGGAGTAACAGTGTGCTTGTGGCCCCCGGGGGTCAATGAAGTGGCCTCTGGTGTGGCTATTCTGGCAGACCCCTGACCCTGTGTTGGGGCCAAGTTTAATAAAGGAAAACATAGTTAGTTAATTCTTCTGTAGTTGTAGGCTATATGTACTTGTAGGCTATATAAAAGTCCAATCTAATGACATCCTGTCAAGCGTAATTATTACATAATAAACTAATTTAAAATATCTGACTGTCCCAACTCATGTTGCCCACATTATGGCTATAATGTCCCAATATAGAATCTACGCCCACCTGAAGAATGTCGTTATCAATGTTGAGAGTGAATGTCAAGCAAGTGTTTCACCTTGTTTCAAATCTATGAGACCTTGATCTCATATGAAAGAGCTCTCTGTTCCAAACAGAGCGATTCAGGCATTCGGGGATGTCCCCCCCCCCCCCTCTCCTCTTAAAGTTACTATTTTAGTTTCACTGAGCCCATTCTAATGAATTAAGATTATCTCTCTTAAAAGAATTGGAAAGCCCCAGGGGCATGCATGCGTGCCAAAGTTTATGCTTTTATGACATTCTTTAGGTGTCATTTGAGTCAACTGCCAGCAGTTTAGGTGCCCATTTTGACAATAACCTGTTTCATATTGTTTTGGACAGCTTACATCCATGTCTGCCGAGCGCTGATGATGGTGGCTCTCCTGCTGGGGGGCGTGGCTTCCGTCGGGACTGCTCTTGGACTCAGTGGCAGGATGTTGGAACACAAGGTCAAGGTCGTTGTCAGTGGAGGTGCTCTGTTCATCCTCTCAGGTAAAGACTTTGATTGATTGATTGATTGATTGATTGATTGATTGATTGAAAACACCATTAACAGTGCAGGTAGTACAGTCAAAGGTTATGCTAAAAGGCTTATTTCCTTTGTGATCCCTATTTTAGAAGTTTGACTGTAAGTGTATTTGATGCCAATCCTTTAGCACTTTGACACAAGTACATTTTTAGATACAGGCAGGTGCAGATCTTGGTTGTAGTACCAAATATTCAAATATTCAGAGCCAAAAGAGTGTGTGTGTGTGTGTGTGTGTGTGTGTGTGTGTGTGTGTGTGTGTGTGTGTGTGTGTGTGTGTGTGTGTGTGTGTGTGTGTGTGTGTGTGTGTGTGTGTGTGTGACATTGTTCCTTAATATTTACTGAAAGTTGTTTTTTCACAACAGGTGTGTCCACCTTCATAGCCGTGTCCTACTATGCATCTACGGTTGTCGAGCAGTTCTATGACCCCATCTATCCAGGAGCGGAGTAAGTATTTGGATAATTTTCAGCTCAATATACTTTACATCGTCACTGTCGGGCAGAAACCTTGTATCTCTAAGTTTCAAACTTTAAAGCCCTGCTTCATCAGTCGCACGGAACTAGAGAAAAAAGCAGATCTACAAGCACACAACGCCTCACAGTGGGAGGCGTTGTGTGCTTTTTCAGCTATTTTCACTAGTTTAAATTATTTTTAAAATGATAAATACAAAACTAACGGTTTTGGGCATACAAGGTTTCCACCTGACAACAACGATATAATAATACTCAGGCATTGTGAGTAAAGATCTGCTAAAGATCTGCTATTTTCACAATAGAACCGTGTTATATAAAATGTAATGCCTCTACTGTTAGTGCTCGTCAGGGTGGGGGTCCCCAGTTAAAATATGATTATTTTGGGGATCGTGGCCTGAAAAGGTTGAGAACAACTGTACTAAATACTAATAGACTAATAAAGTATCTTTTGTGTATATTTTGCAGGTTCGACGTGGGACCAGGCGTGTATCTGGGATGGGCAGCCTCTGCTCTTGCCATCCTGGGTGGTTCCATGATGTGGGTGTCCATGCTGTGTTGTCGCAATGACCCACCCAGAGCCCCCGCCATGTACGCCGCCCCCACCACCCGCCACGACATGCACATGCATGCCACTACGTACGTTTAGCCTGTTTAACCTGAGGCCCATTCTACAAAAACGGCCTCTAAATCAGTAGTTCTGAAACCTTTTCGTGCCATGAAGGACCACCGAAATGATATATGTATTTGGCCACGGTCCCCCCCATCTGAAGAGAAGATTTGTGTTAAAATATGTAACACTTCCAAGATATTTCAAAAATGTAAAAAACAAAACAAAACTATATATATATATATATATATATATATATATATATATACGCTCGCAGCGAGGCTCAAAGTGACGCTCTGTGAGCTAATATCTGCTTTTTGAGAACTACTGTTATAATACCTGTTCTAAATCCTAAAAACGTCCTGTTTTTCCGGGGAAAAAAAGGGAAAACGGCAGAGATGCTTTCCCAGATTGAATGGGTTAAATCTTTAAAAGTCTGTTCTAGTATTGAATCCATATATTATTTCTACATCCAATGTTTATTTTGTAAGCCTAAGCCGTCTGCATGGTCGGTGACTCGGCATGGAACACCCAAGGGACATTTGTGCCAAATGTCATGCTTTTATGACATCCTTCAGGAGGTGCCTTGAGTCAATTGCCAACAAGTGCCATTTTGGATTTTGTCAATAACTCACTTCCTGTTTTAGGTTATTTTGGGTCTTATTCTAAAAGTGTACTCTAAAAGTCTCTTATTCAGTTCATCCCTAAACTCTTACTATTCATGGGCTTACTAACATTGATGTTGGAGGGAGAAGGGAGGTTTATTAATATACTGTATGTGTTGTATTCACGATGAAAGCCCTCAAACATAAAGAATCACTGACTTAAGCCCAGCTGTTTTATTCATTGCCACATAACAAAACTAGCCAACCTACAAGCTGGTGAGCTTTTACTGTAGATCTGTAATTTTTTTAAATAGTCCTACTAGAGGTCCGGGCCGCCCTCACACCCATTCCCAAGACCAGACTGATGTGTGGGGGTGGGTGGCCGTGCCGTTTGCTATACTGCCTCTCCCAGGCTTTGGAACAGCCGGCCTGTCCACATTAGAAGTGCTCCTTCTATCCAGATTGTTAAATCCCTACTCAATGCACACGTTGTTTCATTAGCTTTTAATCACATTTGAGTCTGTCTTTTGATTTAATTGATGTATGTGACACATGATGTTATTGCACGTGCATATCGTTGTTGTCAGGTGGAAACCTTATCCAAAACCGTTCGTTTTGTATTTATCATTTAAAAAATGTATTTAATTAAACTAGTGAAAACAGCCAATCCTACAAGCACACAACGCCTCGTACCGCGATTTTGCTATTTTCACTACTTTTGAGATACAAGGTTTCTGCCCGACAGTGACAATATCAACTATTGTTGATGTTCTGTCTCGCTTTGGATACAGCACTTTGGTCAATTTGCATTTTTTTGTAAAAGTGCTCTTTATATAAAGTTTGGTTTGATTTGATAATGTTTGTCAGTGTCTCTGTTGTTCCTGTACATGGAGATCTCCGTATTTGTCTGTCTATCTTTGAGCGGGGCTCCTAAGCTCCAACATCTGGCTTTGTCTGGTTCCCCAAAAAGTTCCAGACCCTAAAGTAAACTGAACCGTGGCCTGCATCTGGCCTAGATTATTATTTATTCATTCAGCCCACATATCTGACATTGTGATTATGCCATGTTGTGAGGATATTTTGCCAGCAAAGTGAACCTGCTTTTTGTAACCTTTTGCACAAACTTAAAAGTGACGCTTTTTGGGTCATGCTTCACACAATGTTGTCACTGTTGTCATCCTTCACTTGACGCCACAATGTATAATGTAAACCAGGGGTCTTCAACAGGGGGTTCGGGACCCCTAGGGGGTCCTCAGAATTACTACAGGGGGTCCTTCATATCTTTGTGTGATAGAAACCTTTTTCTCCTTTCTTATATTAACTACTTGAACCCTAACGTCCATATTCTGAGAACTTTAGCCAAAAATAGCAGATCTACAAGCTCACAAAGCATCGCGCTGCGAGGCGTTATGAGCTTGTAGATCGGCTATTTTTGGCAAAGAGGTTTGGTGTGGAGGGGAAAAAAGAGCAGACTAAGTACGGAGTGAAAGGTCAAGTTTATTAGACGGTGCAAGTGGTTAAATATCTGAAAACACAAATTGACATGAATCCAAAATACACACATGATTGTGCTGTCAAACAATGAAACTATATGGAATCTGGGGGTCCCTGCTTCATCTCTCTCTCAGCTATGGGGTCCTTGGCCTGAAACCGTTGAAGACCCCTGATGTAAACGGTAACACGGAATTCAGTTCCCGGTGGATTCCTCGCGACTCGCATCAGTGCAACCACACTTCCCAGAATTGCACCTTTCTAGTTAGCCTAAGTTCAAATCGCTTACTGGTTGATGTGGGGGAGAAATCAATTCCATGAGGGACTCTCTCTACTTGGAAATGAAAAATGTGTAACATGAAAATTTGTAATCTGCAATTGTGTTTTCTGCAATTGCAAATATCTTCCCATGGCCTCGGAGGAGAGATTTCTAATGGCATAATTCTAATGTAATCAAAACCTCCATGGCACTTGAGAATGCTTTACTCTAAAACTCCAATTTGAATCTAATTACTCAGTGGGTGCTGATTGGTTGCGTGGTTAATTAGAACATTTTTGAGGGTGCTTGATATCTTTTGAGTCTCACCCCTGCACACGACCTTTCCTGAAATAAATACCCTCATGAATATATTGTAGGAGGCTTCAGATTGTACACCGCTGCCACTTACAATAATACAGTGCTATAAAACCAACAAGAGCTCATTTAGTTAAGCTGCTCACTGCACTCACAGAGCAATAATGCAGCTTCAAATGGCTCTTGCTTGTTGAGACGGTCAAAAGCCCCACTTCATTGTATGTGTCATGCTGCGTGTGTACTGAGTAATTCTGGGTATTTTAGCACTTGTTAGCATATTTACTGCCACAAAGGAGAGAGTATCCATTTACATGGCATTCAGTGGCCACCATGCTTTGGCCCCACAGACTGCGAGCCCTCTAATCAGATACAGATATACTCGGGTTTGTTGAGGAGAGCGCCCCTGCCCCAGTGCGCCCACCATCTTTGTTTCACTAACCTGCATACAAAATACAACGTACAGGCAGATACAATAGGCCACAATTACACACGCACGTCGCACATGCCCAACGCACACAAACAATACCTTTCAATTCTCTGAAATCATTTGTATATTAATCATTAATAATAATAATTAATTAATAAGGATGAAGTTGCTGAAAGTATATTGGAGCGCTGAGTGTTCTTATAACCACTCATTATACTTATACTCATACGTCAAATAGTGAGAATTGCAGAGCTCACAACGCATTGTGCTGTGACGCGTGAGCATGTCGATCGTTGGTGTGCGACACCGGTGTGCAACTAACTAAAGCAGTGGTTCCCAAACGTTTCAGGTCGAAACCCAAAAGAGAGATTAGATGTTTTTATAGATAAATCAGTCCGTTTTGCCCGGGACCCAAACTATTGAAAATAGCTGATCTACAAACGCACAATGTGTTGCTTCGCACCGTGTTGTGCGCTTGTAGATTGGCTAATTTCACTACTTCCTAATTATTTATTTATGGAATTTCTTAGATGTGTGTGTTTGTTTTTTAATAGGGGAAAATCTTTGGAATTTTACTCGAGTCATGACCCATACAAATTGATCCGTGACCCACAAATGGGTCACACCCACTGTTTGCAAAAGAGTAAACTACTAAGTGTAAATCAGATGCTACTGAAACAAGGGGAGAGGGAGTCTGAAGCCAAGGGGGATGTGGAGGGACAGCTGGGCTCTAAACTAATACAATGTACAGTAGTAGGAACACTTGCGTAAATATGGGGAGTGGAGCCACGTGGGCTCGCTAACGACAAGCACAGCTGCATCTGCGAGATGTGCACTGTGTCCCAGAGCCCAGGTCTCAGAGGTTGATTGTCTGGTGGTCAGTCAGTGGCGCTCATGTTGTGGTTAGCGGGACCTGCTTTCGTTTTGTGAACTCGGTTTTCTTTTGGGATAACAAAACCACTAAAACACTGGATCTATTCAAAAGCCATTGTTTTTTTCTTGGATGACGGTGTGTCAATACAATGGAGCAATTATACATTCATCCGGTATGTCAGGCTAAGACCAAAAAACTGCTTTTTGAGCGATAGTCGCAGTATTGACTAGCAAACATTTGTGGTTGGACTTTGTGTAGATATCAGATTGCGTTGCCACAAATATGCTGTGAAACTGTACTTGATTGATGCGTTATGGCCAAAGCTTCACAGTTTACCCGTGCAATCACAAACAAGTGCTGCCATACGTCCTACAAGGCTACAAGGTTGTGCAGTCCCACCATTTGGAAACCATTACATAGCACTCTGTAACGGAGAGACAGCACTTAAATAGCAACCATGTTCCCTGGCAGACAGCGAATGGCTGTTTAACCGAAAAAATGCGGCTATCCACATTGTTCACCGTTGGCACAGTTCACCCATTTAAACATGTACTTGTTAACAGGGACGTGCAGAGAATTTTAGAAAGGCAGGGGCTGAAATTTCTAAAAGGGCCTTTTGGTGAAAATATCGAAAATAGCAGACCTCCAAGCTCACAACGTGTGAGCTTGGAGGTCGGCTATTTTCGGTGTTTGATACCACACTGAACTAAGCATAATCAAGTCAATACTGGAGATGTGGCGTAAGACGGCATGGATTTCTTCAAATGAGGGCAATTCTTTCAACATAAGATGCCGCATTCAAGTTCAGGAGAGTTTAGACATGGCAATTCTCTTGAATGCTGCCTTCAGGTATGGCATGGAAAGAGGGCATTTGCATCTATTTCACCATAGTAAAAACTGCATTGTGGTCTGGAGAGGGCACTTTTTACAGACGGATAAAAGGGCAGGGGCTCAAGCCCCCTTTGATGTCTATGTGTGCATGTGCCTGCTTGTTAATACAAACCCAGTGTGCTGCAGTAAAATCCATCAAACCATGTCCTGTCTTCATTAGTTCCCACACAGTTACAATGTTGAAGGGTTTCGCGGAGCTGACGGGAGGGCCCGGGGTGGCTTTAGCGCTCCGCGGGGTAACATGATGCAGCGGCCAGTCGGGGTTCTTTAGTTTCACACCCTGGTTTTTAACTCACGGAGGCCAGCAGGGACACGGGGAGCTATAGGATCTCATGACGCTTTAGGAAAACACAGTGTAAAAATGGATGGGAAGGCTAACCTCTATGGACAGATGTGTTGATAAGACCTCAAAAGGACAGGCTTCGCTGTGAGTTTGGTGGAAGGAAAAGATCAGGGGCGTCACAAGGGGGGGGAAAGTGGGACTGAGTTACTAGGGCCCAAGGTGGAGGGGCCTGGAATTATTTTATACTTTAGCTATTGAAAAATAGCAGATCTACAAGCTTGTAGATTTGCTATTTTTGAAAAGCCGTGAAAATGTGTGCAAATCTTTGAATACCGGTATGTGTATTTTTTAAGTGAACATTTGTAACTCAAATTTTGCTCCTGGGGTTCCCTGGAACTAAATATTTAGAGATAGGAAACATAGATTTTTCAAAAATAGCAGATCTCCATATTCTACAAGCTCGCAGCGCAGCACTCTGCGGCGCGCTGTGAGCTTGTAGATCTGCTATTTTTCAATAGTTAAAGCACAAATAACGCGCAATAATGCGTCCCCAGTCTAAATGGGTTAAACCCCCTCCCCTTATGAAGAACATTCGGGGCCCACAGTGAATCCTTGTACCCAGGGCCCAGAATTTGGAGCGACACCCCTGAAAAAGATATCGAGGTGCTTTAGGGGAGGTAAAATTGGAGATGGACAAACAAAATTAAAATGTGGGAAAGCAGGAAACGAGGAAAGGCTTTCACTCACATGTCTTGTGCTCTGTATTTGTTGCAGGTCGCCATATTGTCTTTCTCTTTCTCAGCAAACTCTCTCTGTTTCCATTCCCCCTTAAATTAGCAGCTGTCAGACCCCCTCGCTCTGCTGCGCTGATTGATGACCTCATCTGGGAGTTAACATGACACACTCTGTGTCAAAGTTTTCAGGACGCCACAACTCGCCGAACACCCTGGGCCCTCTTCCCCCTTTACTTTGAGTTTCTCATTAGTTTTATCCCCTTCTAAAGCATGGCCGAATAGTGCCCATTCCCTCTAAACGTCCTCCGCCTGTGTCATATACTGTAGCATATGGTGAACAGACAGAGGCAGAGAGTTCTTTCTTGTGGCCGGGAGGTCATACACGCTATGCTGACCGGTGGTGAGAGGCAGGGACGTGCTAGCCATTGGGAAAAGCGGGACAACTACCGAACGGCCGGTTCATTCCTGGCCGGTCCAGGCCGGCCATTAGGAAAAAATTAAAAATAATAGTTCCATTTTGGGGGCTGGGCGGCCAACAAAGTAAATCGTCTCTGTCGGGCAGAAACCTCGTATCTCCAAGTTTCAAATGTGTAAATCTTTTCGCGAAGCAAGCACCTGCTTCATCATACAAGGCTGTTGCACAAAAGTAGTGAAAACAGCAGATGTACAAGCACACAACGCCTCGCACCGCGAGGCGTTGTGTGCTTGTAGAGCGGCTGTTTTCACTAGTTTAAATCATCTATCTATAAATGCGAGAAGTCTCTGCGTGTCTGTCTGTCTGTAATCCGCGTATCTCGAGAACCGTTCGTCCCACCGGCTTCAGATTCGGCACGCGCGTTCCCCGCCGTGGTATATATGGCCTCTAATCTTTTTCCCGGGGTGAATCAGGTGCCCAGCATGTCCCTGGTGAGAGGTGAAAACGGTTAACCTAACCCGCCATCTGTCTCGATGCTTCGGAAATAGCGGATCTGCAAGCTTGTAGATCAGCTGTTTCTGGCACACGACACCGCCGTACAACAGAGTGGCCTATATATGAAGCATCAGATACTGTAGCTGCTCACAGATCAGGGGCGTTACAAGGGGGGGAAAAGTGGGACTGAGTTACCAGGGCCTTTATTAGCTATTGAAAAATATCAGATATACAAGCTCACAGCGTGGCACCGAGTGCCATGCTGCAAGCTTGTAGATCTGCTATTTTTATAAAAGTCGTGAAAATGTGTGCAAATCTTTGAACATATGTTTTTTTTTAAGCGAACATTTATAAACTAAATGTTGCTTCTGGGGGGTCGCTGGAATGAAATATTTTGAGATGGGGGTCCGTGGCAAAATATCATTTTGCGGGTCCTTCACATGAAAAAGTTTGAGCACCACTGACATGGAAACATTTTTTCCCCCAAAAAAAAACCTTAGAAGGATTTGTTTTTAAATAGCAGATCTACAAGCTCGCAGCACTGTGAGCTTGTAGATCAGCTATTTTTCAATATTTAAAGCACAAAATAATGCGTAATAATGCTTTCCCAGTTCCCCCTATGATGAACAACCCCTGGCTCAGACCTTCCAGGCCTCATGCTAGTGGCAGGAGGACGCCACAACCACCCACGTCCGCCCTGTGTTGATGAAGCAATGGAGCTCTGATTGATGACTGCAGGTGCTCTGTGCTACTCAGAGGGGTTCATCCACTGTAATGGGTGGGTGTTCGCTGAGCAGAAATTCTCATTTCCTGCAAGGGCACAAAGGTGACCAGTAGGGAAGCAAAGTTTGAGGGAAAAGTCTCCATAGAGAATCGCGACGGCTCTCTGCTATGATACTGTAAGAGTATTTTCCTCTGTTCGTGTGGTCTGCTGCTTATGGTTTCATCTCCTCTTCTCTCATTGAGGCAGTGAGAGAGAGAAAGAGAAAAGCAATTAAAGTCCTTGTCTTGTCTTGTCTTGTCTTGTCTTGTCTTGTCTTGTCTTGTCTTGTCTTGTCTTGTCTTGTGCATTGTGTTGTTGTGGCATTGTTTTGCAAAGCTTTTTGGAATAATAAAAGCCATTGTGGCTGCAGTGTGGTTTTTAACAGGAAATGTAATTATCCGTAAATGTGCTTGTCCTATTAGACAACCTGTAAATGTTCAGGCTGAAATGCATTTCTGGGATTTCATTTTCATCTACTCAAAATGACAGGTAATGAGTATGGGGTTATCTTTGTGCCATAATTAATTCGTATTCGTACTTTTCCTTTTTTTTTTACTCGTAAACATTTTCACCAAAAAAAATTACACGTAAACAAATTAATTTGAAAAAAATATCCGTAAAAAAAAAAAAGTATGAATGTTTTTTTGGAAGCTGCAGTGATTATTATGCCAAAACTAAAAAAACAAGCCAAAATACGAATATTTTCTTACTGTTTTACGAGTTGTTTTTTTGGTTACTTCATCACGAATGCTTTCATCATCTGCACGACTACGAATCTCAGTCAGCAGTTAGGAAACTGCCAAAAATCACATGATAGGCAGAGAGCCAATGATGTGAGGCCTGTCCCACTAGCCAATCAAAAGGCTCCGGAGTTGGCATGGCAACCAGCTGTTGCCATGTCTTCTAAAAGTGAGTACTCTGGGCTTTCTTATCCATAATTTTAGCTAATTCCATCACCAGTCCCTATGGAAGTCTAAATGCTCAAAAAATAATAGATAAATACTACAATGAAATGAAATAAAATAAATAACAAAATGATATAAATAAAAAATACATAGTTCTATAGATCTAGGGAGTCATCCATATGTTTTCAGATCTATATGCCCAACCCCATGTTCTATTAATAGATCTATGGAGTCATCATATGTTTTATTGTACTTATTTTAAATAAAGGGGCCTTGGCATCGGCCGAGGGACCCCCCCGGGGACCCCCTGGAGCTCCGGGGACCCCCCTGCGGACCCCCTGGCGCCGCCGCTAAGGGGCTCCGAAGGGGCCCAAAAATAGGAGCGGCACTTTCATGGGAAATTCGGGACTTTGACCGTGCGGACCCCCTCCATGGGTGACGGGACCGGGGCAAACGTGACAGAGCGGCCTGGTGGCGCCCCCCCGGTACTGCAGCGCACATAAAAACCCATAACTCGGGCTAGGAGTTACCGTTCGAGACGGGACCGGTACCCACACGTCCGGCTCGGGGCCCCGGAGCCGGCCGTGGCGGAGCGCCACCTGGTGGCTGAACGCCGGTACTGCAGGCGGGTAAAAAAGGCCGTAACTCTGCCACCGCGAGAGACGGGGCCGGCTGCAGGGGGGTCCCCCGAGGGGTACCCCACCCCGGACGGACGGACGGACCAAAAAGGAAGTGCCCTTCGCCAAACAGGAAGTGCCTCTATATCTCATGAACCGTTTGTCGTTCAGACGCGTGGGTGACGTCATATGACTTGATTAAGAGTCCTTGACCTTAATTGGTGCAACAGGAAGTGCCCTTTGCCAAACAGGAAGTGCCTCTATATCTCATGAACCGTTTGTCGTACAGACGCGTGGGTTGCGTCATATGACTTGATTAGGAGTCCTTGACCTTAATTGGTGCAACAGGAAGTGCCCTTCGCCAAACAGGAAGTGCCCCTATATATCATCAACCCGTTTGTCGTACAGGCGCGTGGGTGGCGTCATATCACATGATTAAGAGTCCTTAACCTTAATTGGTGCTTCCTTCGCCAAACAGGAAGTACCCTCGCCAAACAGGAAGTGCCTCTATATCTCATGAACCGTTTGTCATGCAGATTCGTGGGTTGTGTCATAAGACTTGATTAAGAGTCCTTAACCTTAATTGGTGCTTCCTTCGCCAAACAGGAAGTGCCCTTTGCAAAACAGGAAGTACCTCTATATCTCATGAACCGTTTGTCATACACGTGTGGGTGGTGTCATATGACTTGATTAAGAGTCCTTCAGCTTAATTGGTTTAACTAGCCCTGCATCCTCTTCTGATTGGCTGCTGCCCCTTGTGACGTGGGTAGAGCTGCGAGGGCCCAGTCATCACTGCTGAAGGACTCTTAATCAAGTCGTATGACACCACCCACAAGTGTACGACAAACGGTTCATGAGATATAGAGGTACTTCCTGTTTGGCAAAGGGCACTTCCTGTTTGGTGAAAGAAGCACCAATTAAGGTTAAGGACTCTTAATCAAGTCTTATGACACAACCCCCGCGTCTGTATGACAAACGGTTCATGAGATATAGAGGCACTTCCTGTTTGGCGAGGGTACTTCCTGTTTGGCCAAGGAAGCACCAATTAAGGTTAAGGACTCTTAATCATGTGATATGACGCCACCCACGCGTCTGTACGACAAACGGGTTGATGATAATTAGGGGCACTTCCTGTTTGGCGAAGGGCACTTCCTGTTGCACCAATTAAGGTCAAGGACTCTTAATCATGTGATATGACGCCACCCACGCGTCTGTACGACAAACGGTTCATGAGATATAGAGGCACTTCCTGTTTGGCGAAGGGCACTTCCTGTTGCACCAATTAAGGTCAAGGACTCCTAATCAAGTGATATTAGGCCACCCACGCGTCTGTACGACAAACGGTTCATGAGATATAGAGGCACTTCCTGTTTGGCGAAGGGCACTTCCTGTTGCACAAATTAAGGTCAAGGACTCCTAATCAAGTCATATGACGCAACCCACACGTCTGTACGACAAACGGTTCATGAGATATAGAGGCACTTCCTGTTTGGCGAAGGGCACTTCCTGTTGCACCAATTATGGTCAAGGACTCCTAATCAAGTAATATGACGCAACCCACGCGTCTGTACGACAAACGGTTCATGAGATATAGAGGCACTTACTTCCTGTTGCACCAATTAAGGTCAAGGACTCTTAATCAAGTCATATGACGCCACCCACGCGTCTGAACGACACGGTTCATGAGATATAGAGGCACTTCCTGTTTGGCGAAGGGCACTTCCTTTTTGGTCCGTCCGTCCGTCCGTCCGTCCGTCCGGGGTGGGGTACCCCTCGGGGGACCCCCCTGCAGCCGGCCCCGTCTCTCCCGGTGGCAGAGTTACGGCCTTTTTTTACCCGCCTGCAGTACCGGCGTTCCGCCACGGCCGGCTCCGGGGCCCCGAGCCGGACGTGTGGGTACCGGTCCCGTCTCGAACGGTAACTCCTAGCCCGAGTTATGGGTTTTTATGTGCGCTGCAGTACCGGGGGGCCGCCACCAGGCCGCGCTGTCACGTTTGCCCCGGTCCCGTCACCCATGGAGGGGGTCCGCACGGTCAAAGTCCCGAATTTCCCATGAAAGTGCCGCTCCTATTTTTGGGCCCCTTCGGAGCCCCTTAGCGGCGGCGCCAGGGGGTCCGCAGGGGGGTCCCCGGAGCTCCAGGGGGTCCCCGGGGGGGTCCCTCGGCCGATGCCAAGGCCCCTTTATTTAAAATAAGTACAATAAAACATATGATGACTCCATAGATCTATTAATAGAACATGGGGATGGGCATATAGATCTGAAAACATATGGATGACTCCCTAGATCTATAGAACTATGTATTTTTTATTTATATCATTTTGTTATTTATTTTATTTCATTTCATTGTAGTATTTATGTATTATTTTTTGAGCATTTAGACTTCCATAGGGACTGGTGATGGGATAAAATTATGGATAAGAAAGCCCAGAGTACTCACTTTTAGAAGACATGGCAACAGCTGGTTGCCATGCCAACTCCTGAGCCTTTTGATTGGCTAGTGGGACAGGCCTCACATCATTGGCTCATCATGTGATTTTTGGCAGTTTCCTAACTGCTGACTGAGATTCGTAGTCGTGCAGATGATGAAAGCATTCGTGATGAAGTAACCAAAAAAACAACTCGTAAAACAGTAAGAAAATATTCGTATTTTGGCTTGTTTTTTTAGTTTTGGCATAATAATCACTGCAGCTTCCAAAAAAACATTCATACTTTTTTTTTTTTACGGATATTTTTTTCAAATTAATTTGTTTACGTGTAATTTTTTGGGTGAAAATGTTTACGGGTAAAAAAAAGGAAAAGTACGAATACGAATTAATTATGGCACAAAGATAACCCCATAAATGAGCTCTAATGCTTCACAACAGCCATGTCACTCTGACTTAACCGTAAACAAAGCCGATACACCCATATATATGCATGTCAGTATGACTCAAACATAACCATAAACAAACCCGATACACCCATATATGGGTATATATGGATATCCAGGTGTCTAGAACTGCCGATCCAACCACTATCCACATACCGTATATGGCATGCCAATAAACAGGGTATTGTGGACATTTAATTATTACCATATCCAAAACATACAGTATTGTACTGTACTGTAGTACAGTACAATACTGTATGTTTTGGACAGCAAAGCTACAATGCATTGCATGGTTGGTTCTATGAACTGGTTTAATTTAGTTTAGCTTATTTGAATTGCAAATAACCCACAAAGGTACCTTATCCAACAGTGGTTGGTGGTCAATCTTTACACTTTCATCCATACAGCCTATACATATCGTGCCACATCAGTGCACTGACCCGCATAATTTTAATCAGACAGCCTCTTTGACAGGTGAAATATAGACAATTGGATGATATTTATTCCTTTTTTCCCATCCCAGTTAACACACTGTGCAGATGAAAAGCCAACTCCCTTTGGGACGCCTCCTCTTCACTCCATTTATAAGTAATCATTTCTCACAGATGGGGCTTATTCAGAGATGGGTACTGTGGAGAGAAATGGGAGAAAAGAGAAAAAAGGAAAAGCTCCTTCCTTCCGCCAGGAGGCCAGCGTACTTTGTTGTCTCTCTGTAATAGCCTTGGCTCTTAACACATGCAGGCCATAATGCATCATTATAAAAGTGATTCCCCAGCTGATTTATACTCAGTTGTCCTGTGGCAAAAAAAGATGCAGTTTTACAAGCTCACAATGCGTCACATCGCGACATGTTGTCAACTTGCAGAACTGCTATTTTAGTATGTTCAACACCGTTCATTTTGCATTTATCCTTTTAAAAACGATCTAAAATATAGTGAAAATAGCCAATCGAGGCGGTGTGTGCTTGTAGATCTGCTATTTTCACTAGTTTTGTGCGGCGGTCTAATGAAGCAGGGCTTTACTTTACAAAAGAAACGTACAAATCTGAAACTTGAAGATACAAAGTTTCTGCCCGACAATGACGATATGAAGTATAAGGAGCCTTCAGGGTGCAATAGGAGGTGTCAGTGTGCCATGGAGCAGAGTGGGCCCATCACCTCAGGACAGCTAGACAGTCTGTTGTGGAGGCAGTGAGACATATGCTACCAATGAAGCACAGCAATCCATACTCCATTGGCTGTCAGCTCTAATAATCCCTATCTCTCTCTCCTCATCTTCCCCTTGTCTCTCTCGCTAACCTATCTCGCTCTCTGTCTCGGCGTCTTTCCTTCTCTCTTATCTCATTCTGTATTTCTCATGCATTTGTGCCTGCCTATCGACAAGTTCTGTCTCACAAGATTGCCTCTGAGGATGGAGAAATGCTACACTTGCTGATTTGCACGCACATTTTCACACTTTAGAGCGAGCACTTTCCAGGGAGAGCCCATTTATGCATGTATTAATTAGACGTTCAGTATTCATAGAGTTATAAGCATCTGGGCACTGCAACAGGGGCAGGACCACACCTCACAATCCTGACCCATATTAAAGGGTCCATTTTACAGGACCATTTTGTATTCTCTGACTTCAATTGACACTCAAGTTTTGCAGTGCAGGAAGATCACGAGCAGCAGCTGTGACTGTATTGCTGTTGATGTCAGGAGTCTTTAGATGGCGAGGCAGAAAAACAGTAATGAAGAAAACTTGAGTGTTACATCACTGCAAACCAAGCATCAACTGAAGTCAGATTATAGGTTCCCCCCCACACGTACCCGGGTGCCCCACCCCCGGTCAGTTCCACTACATGAAGAATTGAAGCGGGTGGGCAGACTGCATTCAGGGCCTTGGCTCATGTAACTGATATCAACAAAGCTTTGCAGGGATTGGCTCAGTCTAATGATGGAATATCATTTTACCCAGTTCTGTTTCCGCTGGTTTTTAGACAGGGCTTGATACCAGCCTGATCAGCCTCAGTATACTGGGCGAGATGTGTACAGCCCATCAGCCATGCTGTTGAGTGTGGATAATCCCAGCTGAGTTCATGTACCAAAACAACATGCTGCTTCCATTTGTCAATGCAAATGTGTGTTCTGCATCTAAGCTATTTATTTGTTTGCCGTATTGCCATTCTCACTGGGGCGATAAGCAGAGAAGCTTTGGGATCGGAAATCTGCCTTGACAAGTAATCAGACGGCTAGAATAAAGTAGTTTCTGAAAAGCCGCAGAGACGCAGGTGTGTTACACAAAAATGAATTTGTCCGGATTATACCATTCGGTCGGTTCCGCCTGTATCACATCTGAAGAGCAGCTCTGACAATCAAGCCAGGTGTCTCAGCATGGCGCCTGACAACAACAGCAGTTATTCACTTATTAGAGGCACGGCACACACAATTCTAATTGTGATATGAATTGTTTGCAGATATTTAGAAGCAGAGCCAAACCATAATCCAGTGGTTATGAGGCTGCATTCTGCCAAGAGATAAACAACTCTCACTGCGGTCAATGGTTAACGCAACAGACACATTTCCATAATGAGGAGACAGTTACAGGATAATCATTTTATTTGATGAGTTCTATGTGCTTATACTGTACTGTATGTGTGTGGTTGTGTATATACAAGTGCATTGAATGAATGATTACCGTCTCTGTTCATCAGATGAACATAAAATGATTAAGACATTTTGAAAATGTGAACTATGAAAGGTTTTCTGCTATATATATATATATATATATATATATATATATATATATATATATATATATATATATATACATACAAACAGTACATATTCTTTTTCTTCATACTTCTCATTTACTTTCTACTTTTACTTTGGAGTAGTGTTGACCTTTTGCTTAAATAATGTCAACGGTAGGTTGGAAGTGTTTTATTTGTTTCTTTGTATACAGTGATTCTCAACCTGTAGGCCGGGGCCCACTGGTGGGCCGTGAAGGCAAAGTGAGCCCCCAAATAATTGACAAAACAGTAAGATGTTTTTGATAACATAATATTAATGTTATCAATAAAATCGTAATTAATACTGATAATATTGCCCTTGCAATCTCCCACATTATTTTCAGGAATTGTGGATTTTCGTCTTATTTGGGGCTTTTATGCCATTATTGATAGGACAGTAGACTGACAGGAAATGGAGAGAGAGATGGGGAGAGACACTCAGTAAAGGTCGTCAAGAACGGCATTCGTACCCGCAAAACGCTGGCAGGCTGGCATTGCAGACTTAGGGTGCCCGCACCACCACGCCAACAGCCTGGGCCAAACTGTGGATTTTCTGGCAAAGCTGCTGCATTTTGTATTTTGATATCTGCTTGTAAAGAAGTGCTCACCAGGTGTTGGTTACTTCCTGGCCCCCCACAATACAGGGTTGGATAGAAATAGTAAATTACATCAATGTTATGGAACAACTTTCTTTTTCTCTCCGTCTTACGGAAACTCTGTTAATAAAATTCTGGACTAAGAGTGTGTAAGACCTTTACAGTTTCGTGGAGGTATTGAATCAACGTCTGTAACATTGTTTTTTACGACCGAAGGTTGCAGTTTGGTATGAGAAACGGCACATCATGTCGTTTTTGCGGTCTATGGGTTTGTCACTCTGACATCACTGTGATGTCAGGGGAACCACACTAACAGAATCTCTTTTATGCCCATATATGGAGATCCCTGATGTCATCAATATTAAGCCCATATCTAACAGGACTTCATTTGGGAATGCCCATATATGGAGGCCACATCAGCCACAGACCACACTAACAGAATCCATATATGGCCAAGACAGATGGCCAAGACAGCCCATATCTGTGTGGCTGGTTCTACAGACAGGGATCTCCATATTGTATGATGTCATATGTCATAGACGTCCAGGGGCGGTTTTTATAAACTGGGGGCTCCCCACAAAGGTAGTAAAAGAGGCCCCCCCATGAGTGCGCGTGAAAAATAGGTATGCGCGAAAAACAGTATGCGCGCGCGCGAAGCGCAGGAATTAAAAATGCCACCCTCCTCCAACTCAATACCTATTCTGAAAAAGTGATGATTTAGCATGACAAGACAATGAACTTGACAAGACAATGAAGAGCAGAGGCAGAGGAAGCCTATTTGTTGTCATTATGGTTGGTTTTAAATACCTAACCACAATCATTTTGGATCTATGTGATTAATTTAAGAAGAGTACAGTAAGGTAAGTAAGGTAATCAAAGGTATATATATATATAGAGTAGGCCTATATTTATATTTTTATACAGGACATATTTGATGCAGGACAATAATTATTTTAATAACAATAAGGGAATATCAGTGAATAATAATACTTTAAAATTGATATTTTTACAATTTCTTTTTAATTATTATTTTTCAAAATTTAGATAAAAAAAATATTTTCTTAACATCATTAATTTTCAAGCCTAATATGTGTAATCTTTGAGTACAGTTTGGATATTGCACGTATGTACAGGAAATTCATAGAGAGACAAGAGAGAGAGCTGATCATTTAACATACCAATCAATCAACTCAATTGTCGCCAGCTGGTCTCTGTGTGAAATCTATTATTGACTCCAGTGAACAGTTGGTCAATTCTTTAAAAAATCATAACTTTTGACAGGAATGGGCTAGAGCAGGGGTCTTCAACGTTTTCAGGCCGGGGACCCCCAAACTGATGGGGAGATGGAGCAGGGACCCCCTACCACCTCGTAGGGTGGGGGGGGGTCGGGGCTACGACATATTTTTTATTTTAAACATGTACAAGTTACAGCGAGCAGGGTGGGCCGTACACCCGTACCACTACCATTTCTAAACATACTACTTATTAACTGAGAACCAATGTCAATAATATCAACCATCTGTCAATTGCATGGTAATCATGTATTCAAGCTATTCAAAATGGATTGAATCATGATTTATTTTTAACAAATGTGAAAAAAAAAAAAAAAAAAAAAAAACATTTTTTGAAATCTTTTTTTTTTTTTTTTTTTTTTTAAGCAATAATTTCGCGGACCCCCTGCAGTACCTCCGCGGACCCCCTGGGGGTCGCGGACCCCCTGTTGAAGACCCCTGGGCTAGAGACTTACTTTTTTTTCTAAATGCTCAGAATAATGAGCCCAGCAGGGGGCCCCCTCTGCCTCGGGGCTCTACGCAGTTGCGTAGTCTGCGTAGAGCAAATGCCCGCCCCTGTAGACGTCATAGGACTTTCACATAACGAATAACTGAGTATTAGTGAGTAAGCATGTTTTGGGTCTCACAGCATATCTCCAGCATGGATCTTCATATGGTACCAGGGGTCTCCATATATGGGTAACTAACTGGTCCGATATACATCACTGGCTAGATGGCCAAGACGTGGCGCGTGTGTCGCCCTGAGGCGTCTTACTAGTTAGTATGTAGATAGCTGATCTATATGTTTGAACGTGTGTGTGTGTGTGTGTGTGTGTGTGTGTGTGTGTGTGTGTGTGTGTGTGTGTGTGTGTGTGTGTGTGTGTCGCCCTTAGTCTTACTGGTCCCTGTAAATCTCATTGATTTGTATTTTATTTCCACTCAAGTCCCCCTGTTATACTTTTCATTGCACTTGTGTACACATCACACACTTCTACCAAAATGTTGCTACAATTTTTTAACTGTGGATGACAGAAGAAATGCTAAAAAGTTTGAACACTGCTGCCCCAAAGTTTTTTTTATTCAAAAAAGAAATATCAATAGTGAAGGTTTTAGAGAGAAAGAACGCTCATAAATTATCACCTAACTTCGAGTGGGTGTAAAGACACAGATGGATACATTACAGCGGTGGTCTCATTTGTGTTTTCTTTTTCTCTCCCATAGGTCAATAAGGAAAAATCCAAGTGAAATAATACCCTTAATACAAGCCACCTTTATCCTGATGTGTGGTGGCAGTTAACTTATGGTTTTAGGCAAATGTATTCCCTGTGAGTCTGAGTTCATTAGTCAACCATGAAGTAGTTAATTCTTCCATAGCAAAGTAGACAAGATCCAAACCTGACCTGTGCACGGAAATCCTTTGAGACAAACACATGCTATAAGTAGCTTGTACAGTCAGAGAAGAAATGATTCAAACAGGCTAGAGCAGGGGTGTCAACCTGGCATCCTTTAGGCCAGATATGACTCGCAAAGGCATCCAAACCAACCTGCAAGATGATCTGGGGAAGATCATTCCAATAATCCACATAATGAACGGTATGGCTCCAGTTCTGATCTTGACATACCGTATCTATGAAGTA
Organism: Nannobrachium achirus; assembly: GCF_963921795.1. Classification (NCBI taxonomy): domain Eukaryota; kingdom Metazoa; phylum Chordata; class Actinopteri; order Myctophiformes; family Myctophidae; genus Nannobrachium; species Nannobrachium achirus. The sequence goes on from NC_137813.1 coordinate 37,915,086, forward strand.
TTTGGGAAAGCTTTCAATCCAATCCAAGAAAATAAAATAAAAAATAAAAATCTAAAAGTATAAAACATAATATGAAAACTCTACTTCTTTGGGCTGCGACTGAGAGCAGTGTAATAAACAGGGGCCTACTGGTCCAGGCTCATACCACTTAGGCATTGCCACATAGGCATGGATGCCCGGCGGCGTCGCCGGTTCGATTCCTGATCTGGATGACCTTTGCCGCGTTTCACTCCCCATCTCTCCCCATTACCTGTCAGTCTACTGTCCTATCAATAAAGGCATAAAAGCCCAAAAACAAATAAAAAAATAAAAAAAGAGAAAACAATAAACGTAGTTAATGACCCACTATGTGTGACTCTTCAACTCCCAAATCTGTCCAGGCCAGGACACCAACGATCGAGGCTGAAGAAAATGTTGTTCGCCGCTGTGCTGTTTGTCAATGTGCTTAACGTAAACATGAAAGGACGCAAAAGAACTTCTTACGGAATACTACATCAAGATTTGTGCCTTTAAAATCAAATGAAGCTGTTCAGAGATGCAATTCCCCCGGAGCAACCCAGCATATCTCCCTGCTTTGTAATCTGCGCATGTCGCACACATGAATAATTACACACAATAACAAAATATCATGACTGAAAAAGGGAGTTGCAGAAATGTCTGGTGAACTTCAATTCAACAAAATACGTTAAATTGCACTTATTCTTTGCTATTAATATTATCATCATTGACAGGTCTAATGAGGCACCAGTCCTATCGTCTCTCATCGACATATAAACAGATGTAGGGTTTAGGGTGCTCAGAGAGAACAGTGCAGTTAGGCTGTTGTCAGTCCCACAATGATTGAGATTTATAAAACAAGGAACAGACAAAGTTCCAGCTTTATAAGTGTGATGAAAAGAATGTGTCTGCATATTTCTGTCCTTATGTGGACAGAGAGTTTATGCAAGCATTTTATGACTGCAGAGTTTTCATGCCTTTGCATGAGTCTCTTGCTGTGTGTGTGTGTGTGTGTGTGTGTGTGTGTGTGTGTGTGTGTGTGTGTGGGTGTGTGTGTGTGTGTGTGTGTGTGTGAGTGTGCGTGCGTGCGTGCGTGCGTGCGTGCGTGCGGCATTGTATTGTCTGTTGTGCATTAACACCTCACTTGAACATTTTGAACACCCAACAATTCACAAAAGTATAATGCGCTAGACAATCTTCTTCATGAGAAACTTCTTGTTATACTGTAGCAGAGAGACACATGAGAGCAGACTGAAGAAACTTCAAACAACTGGAATTAAAGCCGTGGGAGCAGCGGGCGCACGCACACGCATGCGTACACAACTGTTCTGGCCCGCATGAAGTGGCATTTTGCCAACCTATGACCTAAAATGAGTTTGACACTTCTGGTCCACAGTTTAATTTAATTGCGGGCCTGTTCACTAAAAAAAAATCTTTGTTGAATCCTCCTTGAACATTTTTCATCATCATAAATCTCAACAGGAATGAAATAGTCCCATATTGTCCACTGAAGAACTCTTTGGTTTTCTGCAATCCATTAAATATGCTGCCATGTGATGAACAAGAGAAACTAGGTGATCAAAGGAGGTATAGCGGCAAAGTTAAAAACGTGTAGTGGGTGCTTCTAGGATCAGTGGGATAAAACTTGAACAAAAGAGGAGAGATCCGAGCACTCAAAAACGTTTAAAAAAGGAGGAGAGCGGACGTAAAAACTGGGTACTTTATTTCATAATAACCAATAAGACTCCCTAATCGGGAGATAAGCGACCGCTGGTCGCTTATCTCCTGTCACACTGCTGACATCAGTATGACATATCACCGTACACAAATGACCCTTATATAAGACCGGCATTATCTACCGACAGATTAGTAACAAGATGTCAAAATCGTTGAAGGTTGAATCTCCAGATACAGAGATAACCAACACATCCCTCCATATATGGAGATAACCGACAAATCTAAACTGGGTACTTTATTTCATAATAATAAAAGCCAACATGTTTCGACCTCTCTGGGTCTTCTGGGTCTCTGGGTCTTCATCAGGGCATATATGAATATGCTGCCATATCGGCATGCTGCCATGCCAATATGCTGCCATGTTGGAAATTGAAATGATATCAGCTATGCATAACTTAAAATGAATCCCTAAATTAAATTGAATTGAAATAAGTTTAATGCAACTATATTAGCCAGGATTGCTATAAAAACGAAAACCGCAAAGCAGTATACAGTATTTATAGCCTCGTTCGTTTATCTTTGCCAGTGCTGCAGATAGTTGTTGTGAGGGTTACTATGACTGTACAGGATGTGTTTAGTGTTTGTGATACACAGGAAGGTCATTACTTCTGGCCAAGGACACATGATTCTTTCTTCTCTTTTGTTCATTGGCATACAGCACCATGTAACTCCCTCGACAATAACTGTAATATCATAAAGTCAAATAAATGTTTGTCTTTATTTGATTTGGTAAACGTGTGGATGAGGATATGGGGTGGGGCGCGTGTGTGTAGGTGGGCTGTGTATCCACTGGAGAGGAGTGAGGGTGTTATGGGATGGGGTCTCACGCAGCTGGCTTCTATCATTCTGAAGTAGGGATGGGACGATATGAAAATGTCATATCACGATTATTGTGACAAAATAAATCGTGATTTACGATGTTGTCGCAATAATCAAAATTCATTATCCTGGGGCGGAACATTTGCCAAAAAATAGCAGATCTACGAGCGAGACATTGTGAGCAAAGACATTGATAGAGAGGGAGTGAAAAAAAAGACTATCAAGTACATATTATAAATACCTTTTATCAATTATAGAGGGTTTAAGTGGTTCCGGATATGCAGCTCGGCAAATAAAAGGTGAATTGATCCCAGTGCATGACGGAAGACGATATCACGATAAATAAAATCTCCACGATGCAATTATCGTGAATGTTTTTTATCACGATAAACGATAATATCGCGTATCGTCCCATCCCTATTCTGAAGACAATGCATCCCTCTCTCTCCCTCTCTCTCTCTCTCTCTCTCTCTCTCTCTCTCTCTCTCCTCTGGTAAAAAAAATGTATTAGCATTTTTTATCTTGTTATTATTCCATTTCTTTCCTTTATAACACTAAATACATTGTGACAGCCCCCCCCCCCCTATCATCAGAATGGGATGCAGGCAGACAGGGGAGCAGACAGGATGGAGGAGAAGGGCGGGGCGGTTGATTTACTTACGTGTTAATTGGCACTGGTCTATAGATCGTTTCCTCATGTGCACAATTCTCCATTTCCAAGCAGGCGGCGTCACGGACGGCCCTCCAGCATCGCATGCAGGCGGCTTCTCCCACGACGATTTCACCCACTGCTGAGACTTGTAAACAAACACCTAGCAAAACATGTGTTAAACTTGCACTGCAACAGAAACACAAGCAGCAGTATAATCTGATAGCGATTAGGGCGGTAATTGTCCCGACCTCCCACTTCATGTTAGCAGTTCTGCGGCTCTGTTTCTGTGCGTGCACACTGTAAGGAGGCCACTGCGTGTGTGTATGCGTGTGTGCAGTGCACAGACATCCCAATTAAGTGAAAAATATATATATTTTATTATGTTATTGCGACCGAAGGCACATCATGTCTCCGTCCGGACGTCTGTCCGTGTACGTTTTTTTACGATCTATAGGTTTGCCGTTCTGATCACGCTCTGACATCACTGTGATGTCAGGGGAACCACACTAACAGAATCTCTTTGATGCCCATATATGGAGATCCCTTATGCCATCAGTATTAAGCCCATATCTAACAGGACTTCATTTGAATGCCCATGGAGGCCACATGACATTCCACACTAACAGAATCCATATATGGCCAAGACAGATGGCCAAGACAGCCCATATCTGTGTGGCTGGTTCTACAGACAGATCTTCATGGGCATAAAAGGGATTGTATGTACAGTATGATGTCAGATGTCATAGATTTCATAGGACAGCATGTTTGGGGTCTCACAGCATATCTCCATATACAGTACATGGATCTCCATATGGGTACCAAGGGCCTCCAAATATGGGTAACTGGTCCGATATACATCACTGGCCAAGACATGGCGCGACCTCGCGACCTTGCATACTAACTAGTTAGTATGTAGATAGTCTCGTGTGGCCAGACTGTTGCCTCCGCGAATTGCAAATGCTCCCGGCATACAGTCTGGGGCACGGAAATAGATACGATGAGTGCGAGATAGAGCGGATGTGACGTAACAAGTCCAACTGGAAGCGTTATGTCTCCTTTCAACATTTTTGGGGGCGTTATTTCGTCTTTCTCTGGTGTTGTTGGTGTTACTTCCATGATGTTTTCAATTTTTTTTCTTAAACTATACACCCATTACAAGAATATGCCGCTCGAATGACTCTGTCTGTGCGAGTGTGCTTCTGTTATGTTTCCAGTGGGACTACCAGGGGACTACAGTTCCGTGCAGCAGTGGCTACTTCCGATACTCGCTGTTCGGGAGCTGCCGTTCCAGACTCTATATAGCATTCAGAGATTGTGGAATAGTTGTCTGGCTACGCGAGATTAGTATGTAGATAGCTGATCTATGTGTTTGAACGTGTGTGTGTGTGTGTGTGTGTGTGTGTGTGTGTGTGTGTGTGTGTGTGTGTGTGTGTGTGTGTGTGTGTGTGTAGGTGTGTGTGTGTGTGTGCGCGTGTGTGTGTGCGTGTGCGTGTGTGTGTGTGTGTGTGTGTGTGTGTGTGTGTGTGTGTGTGTGTGTGTGTGTGTGTTGCCTGGTGTGGTCAGACAGAGCTATATTACCTTGTGTTAGTTTAACCATTTGTAACCAAGTGCACACTTAAGTGTCCATTCGGTTACATTTGTACACTCACTTGGTCAAATGCTCAGGATTACTACACTCACTTGCTTGGATTTGTGTGTGTGTATCAGTGTGTGTGCATTCTGTATTTCTGTATATATGTGCACAGTAACAACTGAGGAATGACTTAAACATGAAGTGAGCGATGAGGAACATTATGATTCATCCAAGCTGTGAAGGTAGAGTACAGTATTGGTTTGTGAGATCAAGCAGTGACGTGGACTGGAGTCTTTTGAATGCTATCGCCTCAAGCATTCTGCATATATTCCTTTGCTTTTTCCAGAGCTGGCACTCCAGTTTCCTTTTATCTGTTTAAAGACATTTCTTTTTTATGGTAAATTCAGCTGACTCATGGTCTTGATTAATGTAGACATAGAAAAATGTACTTCATCATTTGATTAGAGCCTCCATATATTTCCATGTTAATCAAATCAAATCTCTGCAGTCTATCTGCCTACCCCCCCCCAACCCCCCCAACCCTACTCCCTCCCATCTGAATTTGATTAGCTTGTTCTGGGATCATTCACGTCTAATAAAAAATAATAAATTAACTATTAAAAATAATCGAATTAGTGTTAAAATCCACAAATGTACTCGGCTACTCACACACCACAACTGGAGTAGTTCTAACTAGTTTCTCTCCGCCTCTGTCAGTGTGGTTAATATGTAATGTATCCTATTTTCTGTTTAAAGTCTGAGTAGGCTTCTACCCAGAGGATTCTTCTCATAATAACATCTATGTTGAGTAAAACCACGGGTGTTGGAACTCTCAGGATCATGGAACAGTAACACAGGCTGGTGATGCGATGAGACAGGAACCAGGCTCTGTGTCCAATGGACCTTCACATATGGTCCTGTTTTTGACTGTGGCTTGGCTCTCGCTTCCACACTTCATACTTTGTGGTTTGAACATTTTATTTTCATTTGCTTGAGGTCATTCTCACAAAATACTTTGGGGTGTTTTTAGTGAAAGTGAAAGTTTTGCGACTTTCTTGAGAATACAATATAGCCTAAAGCTACAGCATGTAGCTCACGCAGTAAACTCCTCAGTGGAGGATTTTGTTTTGTAGTCTGGATATGTCTTGATGTTTCTTCCAGCTTCAGGGATTTAAAAATACCCTCCTTGAATAATACAAGCTATAAATTCCTAATATCAAGACATATAGCCCCTTATTGCACAATATCTGTGCAATAGGGGCTGTTAACTTTGGACCTTTTACCCAAGTGACCGTATGACTTACGTGTAAAGTAAGTGAAACCATTGTTAATTGCAGCACTTAAACTTGAGTTGGCCTGTTTTCGTATTATGTCATCACATTTCTCTAGAATCTCTCCAGCTGTAGTCAATATAAAGTTAAATAATTTGCAAAGTTTGCAATGACATTTCTCTTTATTGTGTTATAGTCATTTTCTTTGCTCAGGTTTTTTTTGTACATTTTATAGCATATTTGTATCTTGTAACAACTCTAAGAAATTCACATTTACACAATGCAATTTACATTAGTAGGTAAGTACAGGTAACATTCAGATTTTTGGGAAGCAGGGTTTTGAAATGTCGTTTTTGATCATGTCATAGAGAATCACAGTGAACTTTGTCATTGTCTTCATTTCATAGGACCTTTCAGCACTGATAAGGAAGTACATTGATTGTACATGATGAAACTGAATGATACTGTACATGCACTTTATATAATGTAAAAATTATTTTGTCATATGACAGTATTCCGTGCCAAAAATAGCCGATCTACCTGTACCAGCTCACAACGCGTCTCATCATCTTACCAGCTTGTAGATCTGCTTTTTCAGCGTGGGACAACGTCAAATTAGGCATGACTCTCATCAGTGACAAAGCCAGTATGTTCTATCGAGTTAGGAAATGTATAAGTGGACTACAGTAACAAATTGTTAGTCTCTGGTGGTGTCAAATGCACATGTTCACACAGTAAAATGATATTGAAGCCCCAAGTTATTTTTATCGACCTGGGAGGGGCTGTTTCCTTAAAACCTTCATTTGCACTCAAAATGTCAAAGTTACATGAAAGAAAAAAGAAAAGACAAGACAAGAGAAAATCAAACATGAAATTAAAGATACCTGAAACTGTACACAGGCACTTGAACCGTGTCACACTCTTTGAGCGTGTTCATATTACACCTAGTAAGTGCTACAAAATGCAGAGAAAAAATACTGACTGTAATACTATTCATAATAGAAAAACAAAACAAAAAAATTACACTTTACAAAAAAACTTTAAACGAGGAAAGAAATTCAACATTATCCTTGAATACTGTATGTATGTGGCATGTTTCTGTTTGCAACCCAGTTCTACATTCCTACGTACGTCTTGCTTTTTAAGCCTAATTTACTCTTTGATGCATTGCGTTACCGTTGTAGTTCTTTCGGGTGAGCGACATGGCCATATGGCTAAGTGTAAAAGACTGATTTGTATAGTAGCAGACAGAATAAGACCAATTCACTGTAGCTGTGTGTGACACTGAAGGGTGAATGCTGCCTAGACGCAGTGTTGAGGAGGAATGAATCATACCGGCTGTCAATAGAAGTGTGAATCATAGCCTCACTGTGTCTGAGTGTGTCTGTGTACTGTGTGTACTGTGTGTGTGCGTGTGTGTGTGCAGTGGTGGGAAAAGTACTCAAATGTTTTACTTAATTAAAAGTACCAATACTGCCATGTAGAAATACTCTGTTACAAGCAAAATCCTGGAATCCAATATGTACTTGAGTAAAAGCATGAAAGTGTTGGCATCAAAAAAAGTACAAACTGTTTGGAAATAGCTGATCTGCAAGCTCACAACGTGTCGCATCTGCTTGCAGATCGGCTATTTTCAAATAGCCATGGTATAAAATAAGGCTAAAGTGTTTAATGAATGTTTTATAGTGTGTGTGTGTGTGCGCGCTCGCGCGTGTGCGTGCGTGTGTGTTAATGCGAACATCGTGTGTCACAAAAAGAGTGGTCACATGTGACATGTCCTTGCCACACAATCTCAGAAGAACCCAAGCTGTGAGTGACTAACATGTCCTAACATTCATAAGCATCCAAAAGCTTCAGAACTTTAATTGCCTGAATAGTTGGTGACCTATAACCCCTCCCTGCAGCATACAGTATATGATTCACTCTCTCTCTCTCTCTCTCTCTCTCTCTCTCTCTCTCTCTCTTTCTCTCTCTCTCTCTCTTTCCTCCTGTACAGTAGAATCCTCAGTGTCCATTTTAATCTGAGAGTGTACAAGTGCAATCAAATGGACCCATAAAGATGGGGTGCCATGATTTTTTGCCCCCGCTAAAACATGATTATCAGGTATTATGATTATGATAACTCCATAGACACATACAAAACAGAAAAGTACAAAACTATGGCGCCACCTCTTTAAGATTCCATTTGGTTGAGTTACAGATTGATAAAAAGATAAAAAGGATATTACTGTCTCTTTCTGATGCTGTTTGTCTGTCTATTGCTCAGTAATCTTTACTAGGAATGGGACGATAATCGCTATTATCGTTTATCGTGATAAAAAAAATATTAATCCGTCATGTACTGGGGTCAATTCATCTTTTATTTGCCGATATGCATATCTGGTACCAATTAAACCCTCTATAATTGGTCAAACGGACATGTAAATAACATACTTGATGCAGTCTTTTTTTTTATCCACTCTCTACCAAATTTCTGTGCCAAAAATAGCCGATCTACAAGCTCACAATGGATCACAACGCATTGAGCTTGTAGATCTGCTTTGTTGGCAAATGTTCCGTGGCTTCTGCCCCTGATTAATGGATGTTGGGGACATTTTGGTTATCGCAATAATATCGTAAACGTCCATTATTTTGGTCACAATAATTGTGACATGAAATTTTCACATCGTCCCATCCATAATATTTACAAACTCTTCATTCTGACAACAACTGAGACTTGTTTCTATACCACATTATTATAGGTCTTAATTTGATTGGAACAATGGATTTTATCAATAGTGCCCTGATGCGTACCGTCCCTCTGGCCTATAATGTATTCCCAACCGTTCGCTTCCTCTGTGTGAACATTACATAAGGTTAAAACATTGGCAGCCTTTACAACTGTACCTACCTACTGTTTTAATGCCTCTGTTGTCTTCACAAAACCTCTAGAGATCTGTGGACAGCTTCTACTCAAGCCACGTCTAGAGGGACCCTGAGAAAGCGTGTGCCCCCCCCCCTATACTGTAGGAATGAAATACAGCGATGAAGCAATACAATCAAGCTCAGCTATACCGTATATTTCTTACGGAGGGGCTCAAAATGGTAGCAGGTGATCAAAAGGTTCCACACAACCACTGAAGAAAAATAAACTGGTCTTTTAAGTGCTTTCGTATATCGCCATGGAGCAGGGGTCTTCAACGTTTTCAGGCCAAGGACCCCTTAGTTGAGAGAGAGATGACGCAGGGACCCCCACAACCTTTTCATAGATTCCATATACAGTAGTTTCATCGTTTGACAGCACGATCATCAATGTATTTTGGATTCATGTCAATGTGTGTTTTCAGATATTTAACCACTTGAGCCGTCATTACCTAATAAACTTGACCTTTCACTCTGTACTTGGTCTGCTCTTTTTCCCCTCTACACCAAACCTCTTTCCCAAAAATAGCCAATCTACAAGCTCACAAAAGCTTGGCCACAGATCTCAGAATATGGACACTAGGGTTCAAGTTGTTAATATAAAAAGGATTGGAAGATTTGGACGACCCCCTGTAGTAATTCTGAGGACCCCCCTGTTGAAGACCCCTGCCATGGAGAAACAGTAAATGGCCTCGGACACAGTTAAGAGACCTGTAATGTCACGTCGTCGCTTCAGAGAGGGGCATCCCCCCCCCCACCCCCACATACACCCACACCTCCTCGGCTTTGTCCAGAGCATGGCCAATTATTCCAGATGAGAGCCGAGCTGAGCCGAGCCGAGCCGGGGCCGAGCAGAGGCTAAACGGAGCTGAAACCCAGGGGTAATTACTACCTGCCTGTCAGGAGGACGTCTCTTTAATGGGCCCTGTGTCGACGCGCCGATGCATTAGTGCCTCGACACTTGTTTTTCGGCCTCTATCATGCAGACAGATCTGAATATAAGTGTCACTGTGTGTGTCTGTGCCCGTGTGTGTGTTTCTGTGTATTGGGGGGGAGGGAGGGGGGGAGCGTGTCTCCGTGGGAATATCCTGTGTTTCCACTCGTGATTAGGTTCTCGGTCTACCGACATTATTTTTCCTCCAGATTCATATTTCTGTGCATTTGATGTATTAATGTTGATGTATTGATGTATTACCTTGCTTGTTGTATTGATGTATGACCTTGCTTATTCTAAGTCGCTCTAGATTAAGAGTGTCTGCTAAATGCAATGTAAATTGTGAAGTGTGATGACTTAAAGTAGTGGTTCTCAAAGTGGGGGTCCCCAGCTAAATTATTGATAGTTAGGAACCAAATGATTCTGTAACTGAGTGTTAAAATCTAAGTGAATGCACCCGAATGGACCATTTGTTTTGTACAGAGTGATGGGGGGGTCCATGGTCCTAATGCATACCAAACTGGGTGTCCTTGAAATGAAAAAGTTTGATAACCGTCCTGGTCATCTTTCTAATCCGGGGCTGCCTTTCTGTAAACATTCGCCGTCAGCCCTCATCACTGCTGTGATGATGTCACTGATACTTTTATTTTCATCTTGGAGGGGCGAGAGGGGGGAGGGGAGGGGGGGGGGAGCACTGCTCTGTGACTCAGCAGAGTTCCGCAGTGGTCCCCAGATATTCCTGTGCTCAGATTGCATACCCCGGGCTCCCAGGGGGGCCATGGAGCCACCCTCCTGAGTCAGCTGTGTAACTCAAACCACAAAAAGAGGGCTAATGGACCACAAACACGGGAGCGAAACATTTGGATCCGTTACATTCTACTGCTTTGAATTACAGAAACACAATCCCTGGGATTACAGTCACGGGGTCCATGTTGGAAGTGTGCGCGTGCGTGTGCGTGTGTGTGTGCGTGTGCGTGTGCGTGTGCGTGTGCGTGTGTGTGTGTGTGTGTGTGTGTGTGTGTGTGTGTGTGAAGAGGCAGCAGAGATTGAAGAGAGGAGGAGGAAGAAGATGTGTCTTTGTCGAAGGAGGGAAAAGCAACAAAAACAGGATGTGGCCAGTAGACAGAACTATGAGAATCTGCCTCCATTTTATGCGGTGCCAAATATGAGTCACGCTGATGCTCGGTATACGGGAGATCTAAAACCAATGACCGAAGCATTTTTTGAGATGCTGGGTAATGAAATACAGTATACCCGTGTTAAATAATAAAAAGGATTGGAGACAGGCGCTTTCAGAGGTTCAGGGTGACTCATTGCTCACCCCACTGAGTTTTGCATCATGGGGAAACTAGAGGCGGTTCTCCTGACGGAAAGAATCCTACGGGGAGAAAGAGGAGATTTCTCAGAGATTGCAACGCCGTAGGCAGACGACAAGAGAGGAGGGTACGTGTGAGGTGCTGGGAAGAAAAACTAATCCCGAGCGTTAATTTGACTCTGATAGTGTGCAAATAGCTAACACCTAATCGGTCAGTTCCATTAGTACTGTCTCAGGGGGAAACAAACAGATAAACTAACACTCAGGATTTATAGTGTGGGGTCTGCGGGACACACACTGGCAGCTAGAGGGTACACAGAGTGGTAGAAAGAGACACGCTGAGATAGAGAGATACACAGAGAGAGAGAGAGAGAGAGAGGGAGAGAGAGAGAGAGAGAGAGAGGGAGAGGGAGGGAGAGACAGACAGACAGAGAGAGAGACACACAACACACAAAATGCAGAGGGAGGAAGAGAAACTTTCTTCCTATACCTTTTAGGCCAGGGGTCTTCAACGTTTTCAGGCCAAGGACCCCTTAGTTGAGAAAGAGATGAAGCAGGGACCCCCACAACCCTTTGTCCCAGACCCCCTGTTGAAGACCCCTGTCCTATACCTTTTAGGCACAGACATGTTATGGCTTGTGATGGCGGATGCGTGAGACACGACGGACAGCAAAGGAAGGACATCAGCTCGGCAGCGAGCAGTGATGTCAGCACGACGTACACTGCGCCTGGAATATGCATTCGATCGGGAGGTTTTGTGGTGTGTGGATGGGATATCTGCAGCTCTGCAGATTGAGTGATATACAGTAGTTGGTGGTTGATATTGCCATAGAGGTTGTATCCAAGCACAAACACACACACACACACACACACACACACACACACACACACACACACACGCACCCACCCACACACACGCACACATGAAGAGTCAGACTGTGGTTTGCCCAGGGTTAGTCCATCGCTGGGAGGTCCCACTCCCTACAGGGAGAGGTGCACATCTTTCAGGCCCCTGCCCCGTGTGGCCACTTCAGGCATGACAACGGGTGACGTCCTGATTGTCCAGTCAGTTTGTGTTACATGCGTCCCCCATCTCCAGTGAGTCCACAGCTATACACTCCTGTTCCTCCTCTCCCTGTCTTCATCCACTCCTCCTCTTCATCAGACTTCAGGAGGAATAGTGTCAGGCTGGGGCGCCCCGTCCACCCGCACCACTAGAAGAGAGAGAGAGACGGATGAACATGTGTCACATTCACAAGATCATTTGTTGTAGGGATGCACGATTAATCGGGCCATCATATCGGTATCTGCAATATCGGCCATAAAATGCATTATCGGTATCGAACCGATATCAAAATAACTGATCGGTTTAGCCGATATTTTGTTTTATAATATTCACATTGAATGTGAAGCTGAAAAAGCCCTTTGTAATGATGAAGGCTGAAGACTCAGTCAGGGTTTTCTGGGTAAGCATTTCAACTTTTAAATACAAATATTACATTTAGATATTTTCAGTGTATTTTCAGTGTCATATCTGACACTGAACATTTGTTGTGCTGTTAAAAGTGCAGTGGTCACTGGTCAGTAGACTTGTGTTAATTTAACTCTGAGGGTACAAATGTACAGTAACCAAATTACCTTCTTGGTCGATTTGTTTACAGTTGTGTTCCAAATGGATGAATGAACGCAGGATTTTACTGTGTACAAGTGAAAAGCATATTGATGGATTTTTTTAACCCCTTCTTCATTGACCAGGGTTGACCAGGGGTCTATCCTTGGTCCCTCTTTGTTTCCCAGAAACACACCGTAGCTTTGTAAGCTTGTACAGTAGATCGTTATTCATGTCCTTTAGGGCTGTCGCGATTATTACATAATCGTCTAATCGCAATTATTTGACATAAACGCGATTATTTGTCATAATCGTCATAATCGTTTCCATGTTGTTAAAGTAAAAAACAATAGTGGAAATAGCAGATCGGCTATTTCCACTATCAATCTTCTTTTTTAAGTATAAAGCTGTCAATTATGTCAGTAATTTCTTTGTATATTTAGGTTATGTGTCATATCTACCAAGTGCAACTTCAAAGCCTAAAAGCCAAACAGAAATGTAACTATCAATGACAAAAACACAATTAAATCGTTAATCGCAATTATTTGAGAGAGAATTAATCGTCATGTAAAATGTCATAATCGTGACAGCCCTAATGTCCTTGCTGGGATTTGAACCCAGGTCTTCCGTGCGGGGGACAACATCTCTATCAATGGGGTAAGACAGAATGCCTACATGGTCAGTGGAAGATTTGCACTTTGAGCTTCCAGCAATACTACTTGTGAACCAGTAGTTGTCCTACCTGACTACAGAGTCTGCATTTCCCAGAGGAAGAGGGAGACAACTACTGCAGATGTAGAAGTTATACAGTATATGTGGTATTAACATAGGCTACTATGCCATACAGATTGGTGAAAATAATGCTTTATTCACAAAGATTGTTGTCTTCGGCTTTAAGTACTGCGTGTTACTCGAAGGCCATGCAGTGAGTGAGTGAGTCAGTGCGTTACTAGTACATGTGTGTTACTAACATTTACTAAGCAACCTTTTTTTAGATTTGTTTTTAGGCTTTTATGTCTTTATTGATAGGACAGTAGACTGACAGGAAATGGGAAGAGAGATGGGGAGTGACACGCTGCAAAGGTTGTCAATATCGAACCTGCAACACGCTGTCATGCGCCCGGACCGCTAGGCCAGCCTACTAACTCCTTCAACCGTCTACTCACAAGCCTGTTTCTCTCCTCTAAGCAAAGACTTCTAAATGCCTACAAATTGGAATGGCCTGTGTGCATGAAAACGCTTTGGGACCCCCTGTTTGCCACACTGTTCCCTGTAGGGGGCCCTGTGGGGTTACACACTCGTCCCAACCAGCTAAACAGGGAGTCATTAGCAGGATAAGGACCGGAGACAAATGCCCTCTTTTGACACAAACCCCTCAACCTGTCTTCCATTGAGGGACGCCATGGAAACACCAATGGAATGCACTGGTGTCTTTGAGAGGACCTCCAGGCTGACTGCTTGTTTTTCTGCTCTTGATCACTGCATCCCTGCTGCAAGCAGTTAAAGTCCTCAGTGTTCATTTAACACTTGACTGTTTAAAAACGGACAGTTTTCCGTAACGCTCAGTGTTACAGTAGAATTGAGGAGTTTAAAAAACGCGATTTTAAAAGTTCAAGGGTCTTACTTTGTTGACTGAATTACTGTACGACGTGACGTGAAGTCATACCAGTGTTTCGGCTTGTGCAGATACATGGGCTGAATTCACATCCCTCCCTCCTAGGGACGTGCAGAGAATGTTAGAGAGGCAGGGGCTGAAATGTCTAAACTGGCCTTTTGGTGAAAATAGCAGAGCTCCAAGCTTGGAGGTCGGCTATTTTTGGTACTTGATACCACTGAACTAAGCATAATCAAGTGAATACTGGAGATGTGGCGTAACAGCATGGATTTCTACACAGAGAGGGCAATTATTTCAACATAAGATACTTCATTCAAGTTCAGGAGAGTTTGGACTTGGGCAATTACCTTGAATGCTGCCTTCAGGTATGGCATTTGCATTTCTTTCACCATAGTAAAAACTGCATTCATGGTCTGGACGGATAAAAGGGCAGGAGCTCAAGCCCCCTTTGATGTCTATGTGTGCTGTGCACATGCCTGCATCCCTCCCTCCCTCCCTCCCTCTGTCGCTTCATTCATCAATACATCCCTGCCTCCATTCTCATTCTCTTAATCCCTACTTCCCTAACCTCCCCATCCGGTTTCTCCCCGGCCATCCATCCATCCCTCTCTCTCTCTCGCTCACACACGCCTTCCTTCCCTTCATTCTTTCAGAACACACTGTTTTATAAGTGTGTATTGACATTGCTGAGGTCCACTGGTCCTCTCAGTGTCCACATTGATTCTGTCCAGAGCCTGACAAACTCTTCTCCTTCTTCCTTCCTGTTTAGGTCTCCCATCTCCTCTCTTCATCACTCACTCACTGACACTGCAGCGTTGGGAATATAGGACTCTTCCTGTACGTACGCACGCATGCACGCATGTACGCACGCACGCATGCACACACATACTTTCACCTTCACCATCTGAAAGCACCCATTTCTGAGAGTTCTCCTCCTTCTCTTGCCAAACATTATGAGTCTGTTTACCTTTCAAGAGTAAACCCTGGGTCTCCCTCTCTAAACGTAAATCTAGATTCATACTTCATCATACACATAGAGTATATTGTAGGTACACGATGCCGTCGTACGACAGGACATAAATTAAGCCTGAGGTGCAAAGTTGAATTGGATCATGCTTCAGTCAGATTTACTGTATGTTTAGTTGTGTGCCGGTGTTAAGGAAGGATACAGCAAAATGCATGGTGAGTTTGTAGACCGTGCACCACAAAGTGTGTCAAGCCCTCTTGTGAAGGGCAGGAATAAGGCACCCATGACAACAAGTCCCTGCTAGTGACCGTCTTGTCTTTTTGTCATGCCAATGCTGATTGGATCCAAAGCCACCCTATAAAGTGGTATTTCACTGTAGATCGTGATCAGAATCAGAATGGTGTCATCGCGGTCATGGTAATCTTATCACTCCCATGGCGATTGAAGACTAGAAGACAAGGCCCTGTAGTTCAGTTTAACAGACCTGTAGTCCTCAGCCAGAACTGAATGCAACAGCCAGGGAGCGTTGAGCAATACTGAAACACAACCCGTTCTTGATTACCGTGCCATTATAAAAGCTGCCCAGACTTCAGATTTGACATCAGGTTTATTTAACCTCTTGGCATTCAAAAACACACACCCATCCACAACTCCATAGTACACAAGCTATCGTTCTATGCTGTCTGCTAGTCTGTACACACAGACACTGTTTGCCTGAGATCAGTGTCATAGCCCTATCTTTTCACCTTTAACCTCCAATTGGTTGTTTGACAGATAGTTTCTGTGACTCCATGTCATGGCGATTGAGAGGCTGTCCAACGGATGAGAGGGATGTGAGGGGTTAGAGCCTTGTTTAAATTTTAAACAGTCAATATGTGTCTAAAAGACAAATTGATCCTTTTAAAAGGAGGTGGGCAGATAGACAGCACCAGCAGCTCTTCGCCTGGCCAGTGTGTCTTGCTATGAACTCCCCCCTCGATGGGCTGTCAGTCAATACACACAAAACATTTTATTACTCTATATTTTAAAAGCTTGTCCGACTGTTTTGACAACAGGTGTTCCAATTATTTTTGGCCTGAGTAAAACATGGTTCATTTGAAACAGGAAACCCATATGATTATGATGGAGTTATTGTGCATATTCTCACCCCCTTGGGTATTTTAACAAGTCTCCATTAGCTGTGAAGGACCAGCCCACAGCATGGGAGCAGTGGCTGTTTTTTAACAGCTTCCGCACTAGCAGATAGTGCTAGTAACGCTAATTAGCACCCATTTAACGTTGGTGCAGGATCAGATTTTAAAAGACAGTTGGCCTGGATTACATCTACCAACACCTGCTAATGAGCCAATCAGATAAAGGGACTGTCATCCTCACAATGAACCACTTGTTAATCCGGGAGAATGAATGCATTTCTTTATTCATTATTCCACAGGCTTTTTCTTTTCTTTTCTTTCCATTAAAATATATCTATCAAAAGGAGAAAGAAAACGTTTTCCCAAACCAGGAAACTGGTATCTGGCAGCGTAGCAAGATCCACATCAGAACTTGTTAGCTTAGCACAGTAATAAAGGCTCTGGCAAAGTGTAGAATAGAACAATGCAGAAAGAGACATTGAATGAAGGATGGTGGAACTTGAAAGAACCTCTTCATTCTCTTCGTAAGGGGCAGTCCTGTTGCATCTCTTTAACCACTTAACCTGCTGGCGTCCATATTTTTGGTGTGTCATTATAGGGAAACATTTTCTCCTGCATGTTAAAAAAAGCTTGTACCAGCTATTTCTGCTAGTTTTGCGCCTGACTGTGGCATTTGTGTTCTGGAGAAAGGTAGATAGTTTTGTATTCAATAGAGGTTACGTCAGATTACATGCTTTTATTCTCTTGTCTGCTGTTCTTCTCTTATTACAACTTATTGACAGGTTTACACTCTGTTTGCGTGGATTCAGGCAGACATTGAACAGCAGAATCCATATTAATGTAGTGGATGAGAGTCGGATGGTAAAACTAGGGGAGGCCAGTAGAAATGACCAGCAACAAACCATTGTTTGCAAATCCCATAGTGATGGAATTTACAGAAGTGCAGTTCTGCGTTCACCATTCATTTTGGAAATTAATCACTTTTTGAAGAAAATTCAGCATTCATTTGAAGTTTGCAATATAATTTAAGAAAGCTGCATTACATCTATTTAAACACAATAATTCTGTAAAATGTCGATCTACAGTACAAGCTCGCAAACACATAAGTGGTATTTAATTCCATTCATTGTAAACATTACGACCAAAACCATTTAATGCGTGGTTCATTTTGCCATCTTGCCATTCTGTCAGACTGTTTTCTTGTGTAGTCTTGTGATTGCTTATTACTTATTTGATATGTGGTCTCACTGAAAGCTATCTCACTGTAATCACAAATTTACAGAGTATAATTTAATGATAACTTAATATTGTATGCTACAATCCTAAAATGTAAAAGCTAAATGTAGCCAGACCAGGCCACATTTCAAAAAGGTCCGGTCAGAGTATTTCAGGGATTACAGTTACATTCGAGATCACTTCATTAAGTATTCATACAAAACTTCAGGCATATGATCATTGAATTTGGCGGTTAATTAAATCCCATACCGGTATGTGTGTGACTGTCTTCTTTCATCCTGTCGATCTTATGGCACCTTTATGTGGCGTACTGTGAAACATTTTTTAATGAACGGGGTGGGAGTCAGTGGCGTAACAAGCCAATGTGGGTTAAGGCCACAGTGGTCACACATGAGATCATTATTTGAATATGTGAGATTTGGCCTTATAGACAGCGCTCTTTCCTGTGTTTTCTTATTTGTTTTTCTTCTTTTTTTTTAGACGTAAATTTTAGAAGGAAAGAAACACAGCCCAAACTGCGCATTTCGGTCTAAGCCAAGAGGAATAGCGGCAAGCAGTACTTGTGAGTTGGAGATGAACGAGGCACCTGCTGCGACTGTGAGCAGTAGCTCAGCAGAGTCGGAAGAGCCTGGTGGCTGCTGATAGCACCAGTGGACTCTCTCTCTCTCTCTCTCTCTCTCTCTCTGTCTGTCTGTCTGTCTGTCTGTCTGTCTCTCTCTCTCTCTCTCTCTCTCTCTCTCTCTCTCTCTCTCTCTCTCTCTCTCTCTCTCTCTTATCTGTCTGGCTGCTGATAGCACCAGAGGACTCTCTCTCTCTCTCTCTCTCTCTCTCTCTCTCTCTCTCTCTCTCTCTCTCTCTCTCTCTCTCACTCTCTCTCTGTCTCTCTTCCCACATTATTTACTTAAGTAAAAGTATCAATACTGCAATATTGGACTCTTGGAAGTAAGAGTCTGGAATAAAATAATGACGAGTAAAAGTACAAAAGTATTGGTATCAAAATATAATTAAAGTACAAAAGTGAAAGTACTCATTATTCAGAATGTCCCATTTCACGAGTTCAAAATGTATAAAAATCTTTTGGAAAGAGCAGATCTACAAGCTTTTACTGTAGATCGGCTATTATCAAATGGCCGAAATGCATATAGGGCTAAAGTGGGTCTAGTTACTAAGGTTTTCATATAATTGTAGTGAAGTACAACATTTGCCTCTGAGATGTAGTGGAGGAAAAGTAAAGGTATTGAAAATTGTAAATGGATATAGATTAGGGATGCGAAGATATACCGGTACGGATCGTAATCGCGATACAAACGTCCGCGATACGGCTGAATCGGTTCATTCAGTGTGTACCGGTACAATAGACGGCCGAAATCGTGATGGATCGTACCATGAGTGTCTGGATCGGTACATTCCGCGGTTGTATCGGTTCTTCCATATAGTATTTCATTCTATCCTGTGTTTCCGAGGCTCCATGAATGCACCATCATCAGCGTTCAGCCCCCTCCCCAAAAGCCAGTCTTTAACGCGAGCTGCGACTCGGACAGACGGACAACATCTGCTGCATGCAGGCAACCACTCCAACCAGGGAGACAGACAGTGCAGCGAAATGCGAGTGAATCAACACAGACGAACTAGCAGCCCCACGGGTTAAAAAGATGCAAGATTAGTAGTATAGTACTTAGCTTTATAACATCCAAGTCAGCTGCGCTGATTGTTGTCACAGAGTAGCACAGGCTGATCGAGTGATATGTAATCAACAGCCGTTTCTTAGCGAATCTCCGACGGACAATTGATTGAGATCATCTTCTGCGCTGCGCTATATTAACTGCACACACACAACAACAATGTTGCTGGGTGTTGTAGGACTACTGCTTGCGTTTAAAACAAAGTATTTGTCACTGTTCTACAACTTTCCTGTGTGTTGATGCAAGCAACTCTCACTTTCTCTGCTGCTAGTTCTGCTCTGGGAAAGAAGCCTAATTTATACATCGCAGTACAAGGGTGTCACACCTAAAATAGCAGACCTACAAGCTCACAATGCGTCGTGGATGCGACGCGCTGTGAGCTTGTAGGTCTGTTTTAAAACATTTTGGCTATAAAAATTGCATAATCCTGGATTAAATATAATATAATATAATATAATATAATATAATAATACAAACCAGGGAGGGTTTTTCAGGTCAAGGACCCCTTAGCTCAGACAGAGATCAAGCAGGGACCCTCACTGTAGGCTAGGCATTATAGCCTACTGTATCACACAAATATTTGGCAGGCCCCCTGTAATAACCCTGGATTGGGGTCCCTGACTCCCAGTTGAAGACATATAGGCCTACTAATAATGACATAGGCCTTCTATATGATTAGTTATCAAACAATTCTACAATAGCCAGCAGCTTTGTGTTCTCCCAGAATACTATAGGCCTATGTTGGGTTGTTAGACAGAGCCTAGTACTACAGTGAAACAATAAATTGCCTTGAATTTAAATTTCATACATTTTTAGTCGCTATGTTTTGTAAATTTTGGGATTTGGGCTTGAATCGTGGTGAATCGTGAATCGTATCGAATCGTATCGGAAACAGGGGTGGATCGCGATGTATCGTATCGGCAGGATTTCAATGTATCGCAATTATATCGTATCGCTGGCAGTGTATCGAGGTCCGTATCGTATCGCCTCAGTGGTCGAGATTCGCATCCCTAATATAGATAGATATGATAGATATAGTACTTTATTGTCAGTTCACACTGAAATTTGTCCTACTTACTACTCCAGTAAAGTAAAAAAATACCAAAAATGTGTACTTAAGTACAGTACTACAGTACTAAGTAAATGTAGTTACTTTACACCACTGCTCGCCCATATAGAAAGTTTGAAAAATGAATAGGGGAACACATGGCATATAGAAATGATGAATCTGTTAAATGGGTCAGCATTAAGTCAACATTAACCTTGCAGTCCAGACCTTACATCACAGCAATCATCTTACAAGGTCTTGCTTGGCTTGCAGCGCTCTATTGACATAAGGATTTGCTTACACCCTAAATACTTCCTACTCACACACTAGATGTAAATACACACACTAGATGTAAATATAGATGAAACATGTGTAGCTACATTCTTCGCGTGTTATCCATTTGATACACACACTCGAATAGACCAAGAAACACTGTCAACTACTGTAAACTGTTAGCCCTCCATTCAAACTTTGAGTTACTCACTTATATATAGAGCAGGAGTCTTCAACAGGGGGTCCGGGACCCCTGGGGGGTCCTCAGAGTTACTATAGAGGGTCCTCCAAATCATAGAAACTTTTTTCACCTTTTTTATATTAACCACGTGAGCCCTAGTGTCCTTATTCTGAGAACTTTTGCCAAAAAAATAGCTGATCTACAAGCTACGAGCTTGTAGATCGGATATTTTTGGCAAAGAGGTTTGGTGTAGAGGGGAAAAAGAGCAGACTAAGTACATAGTGAAAGGTCAACTTTATTAAGTAATGACAGTTCAAGTGGTAATATCTGAAAACACAAATTGACATGAATCCAAAATATACTGATGATTGTGCTGTCAAACAATGAAACTACAGTATATGGAATCTATGATAAGGTTGTGGGGGGGTCCCTGCTTCATCTCTCTCTCAAATAAGAGGTCCTTGGCCTGAAAACGTTGAAGACCCCTGCTATAGAGGCAATATATGCTGTAGTCATCTGCCCTCTTCCTTCTTTACAAAACTATCTGAGAAATCTCACAACTTGTCTCCTACACATCAGGCAATATATCATACAGCTATATGCTGTATGTGGTGTCATAAATATCACACTGACGTTATGGCCAACATATATCTGGCGAGCAGTAAGTGTTAGGGGTCAGATTCTTGACAGCCACAGGCATTAAAATGTCACCCTTTAAGGCTGTTTTACACTGCTAAGACAAGTGCCTGTCGACAGTGTCAGCCAACAGAAATAATGGATTCTCAAATGAAAAAAGTATGACTGTTATTTTACAAATACATGCTTTTACTTTATTCTTTCTTCATTTTAATTTTTCTTAATTTTTTTAGATTTTAGTTTGAGAATTTAGTTTATTTTAAAATGTTTAAAACATTTTCGTTTAAGCATCCATCATTTTTCTTTTCTTTTTTTTGACAATCCACAGTATTATTTGTGTCGCCCCAACAATGTCAGTTGTGAGTATGAAAAAGGTAACCTGAAGGCTTGACCCAAAACATGCTTGCCCCCACAAAACACGCAGACCAGTGGTTCTTGTATTCTATTTGTTTTACTGAGGATAAGGTTAGAAATAAGTTTAGGGTTATAGGCATAGTTTTAATGAGGTTAAGTTTATGAACAACGTTAGGTTTAGGCATAGTTTACCGAAGTTTGCACCAGAAATACCGGGTGAATACTGCCGGATTTGCCCCGGGGCGACTGTGTGTTGGGGGCGACTGTTTCGTTATTCTGAAAAAGTCATGTTTGTCCGGCTTACCTATCTGCTCCTGTGTGTGGGAACGTGAAGGTGGAGCCTGGACCTGAGCCTGGGCCTGGGTTAGCTGCTCCTGCAGACTCTGGCTGTCCACTGAGATGCCGCTGTCACTGTGGAGCTTCTCACCCTCCGGGGTCACCGTCTGATTGGCGGTGGCTGCGCGGTTGTTGGCCGCCTGTTTGTTCTGCTTACAGCTGTTCCACCTGAGGACAGGCAGGAGGCAGATGGAATAAGAACAGCAATATACGGATGCCCTGGTGGTTCGGCCACGCTAACCCACACTAACCCACTGATTCCCAAACAGCGGGTCGGGACCCATTTGTGGGTCACGGAAACATTTTTGGGTCCCTTAATTTTTGGTTTCCTACGTTTAGTTTTTAATTATTATTATTTCAAACATTTCCAAAAAGCTTTTATTTTATTTTATTAAACTAAATACAAAGATTTATTCAGTAATTTTATGAAGAAATCAAAGAAAAAGCTAAAGAAATCCTATAAATTAGAAAACAAATGTTTAAGAAGTAGTGAAAATAGCCGATCTACAAGCTCACAACGCGGCGCGAAGCGGCGCGCTGTGAGCTTGTAGGTCCCGGACAATCGTCTATTCTCTCTTTTGGGGCAAGAGCTAAAAAGTTTGGGAACCACTGACATAACCGCCCCTCATTCTCTCTCTTCACTGTCCTAAGGCTGAGATGAGGAAACGATACAAATAATACCTAGAAGAAGAAGGATTACATTTATGACAGCCTGGTCACCATAACTGTGTGGTGCCATAGTCAGCCTTGAGATATTATTTATTGGATTTCACAGTGCGTGATCAGTGACATGCATGAAGTGAATAGACAAAACAGGGATGAAATACTTTGCTTTGGCTGATATATACACAAACAAAGAATATACAAGTTTAAAAGACAATTAAGTAGTGATTAAATGCATGATAGCTAACAGTTACGTTGGTCATGAGGTATTGTGTGGATGAGCAACGGCAACAATATTCCAATAACATACAGTGAACGTTCTAACAAATCTGCAATATGTTTATACATGAAAATAAATAGGAGTGGGGAATTAGCCAGATGTGAGGGACATTGCGTGACTGGCTTGATAAATCTGGCTCTCAGATTTCACTCTGGTCAGCATTTTGAAAGCAATCAATGGTCATCCTGAACTTGTTTACTTGCTCTGCTGTGTTTGAAGCCTGTGCGTCATCCTTATGTGTCTGCAATGAGCACATGCATGGGTGAGTGTCGGTGTCCTTGTACATGTATTATGTGTTACTGTTCATTGTGCTCTCAAGTGTTGCGACCTTTCACTTTTCAACAAAGCCACAGAGGTGGAAAAAGTACTCAAATGTTTTACTTAAGTAAAAGTATCAATACTGCAATTACAAGTAAAAGGCCTGTGTTCAAATAGTAAAAGTACAAAAGTATTGGCATCAAAGTATAGTTGAAGTATCAAAAGTAAAAGTACTAAAATGTTTGAAAATAGCCGATCTACAAGCTCACAACGCGTCAAATTTCCTACGTATAAAATAGGGCTACAAATACCTCAAAAGTGTACTTAAGTAGAGTACTCAAGTAAATGTACTTAGTTACTTTACACCACTGCAAAGCCAAACCAAACAGAAGCATTGTGGTGTATTTCAGCTTCAGAGTCTAATCATGTGGTGGAATTGGGTCAAGGTTTCGCCCCCTCAACCATGACAGGCCTGAATATTTCACAAGGCATCTGCTTCTCAGTGCCGTACCGTGACTGTGGCCTTCTTTAGCCTGGGGCTACATCGGTCTTTACCAACAACACCCTCCATGCCAGCCAGCCTCTTCACTATTCAACCCCTGTGTCTTTATATTACCCGCCCCCCGCCTAATAGAGCATCGCAGTGGGCGTGGTTTACTGGTCCCACTAAAAAATATCCTGTTCATTTTACTCATGGACTTTCACAAAAATATTTATAACAATTACGGTATGTTAAGCCTAGAACCCAGCCATCCAGGATTGCAGTGAATCATGAGCATAAAACCTTTGTTTCTATGAAAAGAACATTTTGAAAATCGCTAAACAAAGGGTAGTTATTAAATGTAGACTGTAGTATATCAAATCATTTAATATTAAAATATGTTTTCACATAGGATCAAAGGTTTTATGGTCATGATTCACCGCAATCCTGGATGGCTTGGTTCTAGGCTTAACATAATTCTTATAAATATTTTTGCAAAAGTCTATAGTGGGACCAGCAAACCACTTCCGCTGCGATGCTCTATAGCAGGGTTCCCCAATAGGCGGCCCACGGGCCATTTGCGGCCCGCAGGGGGCTACTGTCTGGTCCACACCAACCCCAGTAATAATGGTGGTACTGTATAAGAGCAGCAACAACACTAGTATATCGTCGTTGTCGGGTGGAAATCTCGTAACTCCAAATTTGTACATTCTTTCGCAAATCATACAAGGCTATCGCACAAAAGTAGTGAAAACAGCAGATCTACAAGCACACAACGCCTCGCACCGCGAGGCGCTGTGTGCTTGTAGATCGGCTGTTTTCACTAGTTTAAATCATTTTTAAAATGATAAATTCAAAACGAACGGTTTTGGACATACAAGATTTTCACCCGACAACAACGAAAACTGTCGCTGGAGTAGCGGGAACGCCACCCTCGCCCCCCTGCAATGTTGTGGCCCTTGGCTTGGTACCCTAGGCATAATTCGGCCCTTGGGGAAATCTAATTGGGGAACCCTGCTCTATAGCCACATGGGAGATGCAAGAGTCAGCCACACTAATGCGTTAAGCCACGTCTCTCCCACCATTTCTCATTCAAACTGACCTCTTGAAGACAATGTACGCCACCAGTCCCACGACCACAGCGGCCAGGATGGAGCAGTAGATGGGGATCAGGTTTTCGTTGAAGCCGTGGCCGAGGAAGCGAGGGGAGCCGGGGCTGGCGGTGGTGGTGTCTCCCCCTGGTGGTGGGCTGTTGGAGCCGTCGGGGGGGAATTCGCTCTCTGTAAAGGAGGGCGGTGATGGGCTGAGGTCCATAGGAGAGGTGTATGTAGGAAGCAGAGGATCTGTTTGGAGGAAAAGAGAGGAGATAATCATTGAGACAAAAATAATCTCATAGAAGTTCGCGAACATAATTTAGTAAAAGAAAAGGTAGCAGTTAGAAAGGATTACTTAATTCTACGTGTACTGCCATTTGAACTGCCATAGAACGTTTTCAAAAATCCAGCCTTCATCAGTGTATATAAATGATGGTTTGGGTTCTCTGTAACTGATCAGCCACGTGCACACATAGACATCAAAGGGGGCTTGAGCCCCTGCCCTTTTATCCGTCTGTAAAAAAGTGCCCTCTCCAGACCACGAATGCAAGTAGTGAAAATAGCCGACCTCCAATCTCACAACGCGTCGCGTTGCTATTTTTTTTGAAGTTTTCCTTTTAGATATTTTTCCTTTTAGATATTTCAGCCCCTGCCTCTCTAACATTCTCTGCACGTCCCTGGTACTGATGGATGGATACTGAAGGTTATCAATTGAGCTTCAATCCCCATTAGCAACCAATAATTGTTATGTCAACAAAATGTACAAATACAGTTACAATACATAGATCCAAACCACATGTCACACTTTTGTATGACCTACGGTACACAGATGTTCACCACCAAAAGAAACAAACAGCCAGGTTAGAATAGAGATCTCCAACATATGGGACCTGGACCTAAAGGTTTTGAGCTGTTTTCAATAAATAAATAAAAATTACAGAATACATAAGAGACAATAGGTATGTTTTGAAGTTCCATCCTTCAAAGTTCAGTCTTATGTTGACGCATGGGAGTGTAGGGGGCATACAGAGTAGACACTCTTATGTGTGCAGAGCCTAGAATTCCTCACTACACCCCCTGAACATCATGTGTTAGATGAGACACAATGCCGTATATTATAGTCATCACAGATGCTACTTGGCAGCTGTAGAGACAGAGATTCCAGCCTTGGGAGAGAAAAATAAATGATGTGGCGTTCTAATGAAGAGAGAAACTTTCACGTACCATAAGTACAGTATGCATCCTGGTTACGAGGGCATGTCTGACAACCAGGGTCTTACCCAGAATAAGACTTTTTATATCAAAACATTCGTAGCCGTTGTAATAAAGTTGTTTTTGCATCGCGGCCACGACTGTGCGACTCCTTTTCCGTCACACTTAGATTCTTTCGCTGTGGTCGGCACGTCTCCAACACTGCTGTGTGTTCCTCCCCATGTCCTGACAGGGTCTTGTTGCCACGTCCATGACCAGATGTCTGATACACAATACACATGTGACGGCTGTTTCTAATAGGCAGATGGGTTCTGGCTGAGATGCTATTTGGAGCAAGAGGAGGAGGAGGAATGCTCCTTGAAGTATGTGTGTGTGCGTGTGCGTGTGCGAGTGCGTGTGTGTGAGTGTGTGTGCGTGTGTGTGTGTGTGTGCGTGTGTGTGTTTGTGTGTGTGTGCGTGTGTGTGTGTGTGTGTGTGTGTGTGTGTGTGTGTGTGTGTGTGTGTCTCACTTACTCACTCCTTCACTCCCTCACCCACTCATTTATCCATTCACCCTAGGCCTGCTTCCTGTAAGGCATGCATCTTTCACCACGTCCTCATCTGTTTCATACCCAAAACTGTCATCTATGCACATCACAGGACACTGTGGCCATATGGATGCGTGTAGTACAAAGTCTGGGGCTTTAGAGAGGTCACTGTACTGAGCGGTTCCCCGTTGCCGAGGACAGGGAAGCAGGAAAAGCGCTGCGCTACTGGAAGGCTCTGGTTTCTATCACAGCTAAGCCTGTGAAGAAGAGTCATTTTCATAAATTATCCCATTTCCTCGTTCCTACGTCAACCGCATTAATGATCCTTGGATGATTTTCCATGTTGCTGGGAACACATGCCCACCCTGACGGCCACACGTTGTACAAGAAGCAGTTTATCTAGCGGTTCGTGGCTATCGTTGCGAGGTCTCTTATATCCGAGTCCGTTCAGTCTGCCCCGCTTTTGTAAAGGAACAGTGATGACGGATCGTGCCGCGCGGATAATAAAGCATACAGTCTGCAGATTTTTCATTTCCCCCTGAGGCTCCAACACAGCGCAGAGTAGAACAGGCCTATCCAGCCAAACCAAAACGTCCTGGTGGGACTGAAGCCTGTGTGCAGGCCCGGTTCAGACGTGAGCCAGTAATCTCCAGCAGAACCCATAGCTGGCGCCCTGTTGCTGGGCACCAGCTTCTTACTGTCTCACACAGGCTTAACCATGTGGAGACTCTGAGGGCTTACGTCAAGGCCAAGGTTACTACGGTAGACTGGGGTGCTCTATCTCACCCATAATTGGGGGGTCATCCTGTAGTGTCTACTGTATATCAGCTGTGTGATGGGGGATCCCACAAATGGACCCATAAGGGTGCATTTGGTTCTGTTTGTACAGTACCTTCTCTGAGTTATAAATAGTAATAATTACAGATACATTAAGACTCAATGTACACAGTTTAATGTGTTTCTTTATTTGAAGAGTATGTTGCTGTGTAAAGCCTCGATCACACATAGCTAGACATTACCCGCTGGGGGCGTGAATTTCGTATTCTTTATTCTTTATTTGATAGGATAGTAGACTACAGGAAATGGGCAGAGAGACAGGGAGTGACACGCGGCAAAGGTCGTCCGGACCGGGAATAGAACCGGCGACGCCGCCAGGCTACACAAAGCCCATCTGGTATGCGCTCCCGTGAATTTCCTATGCAACACAAGGGAAGGGAAGGCGTGGCTGTGATTGGTGGTTTTGCCTTGTTCTTCATTGTGTTCATCTTCTCCATAGCATTTTTGCAACTACGTACTGTATGAGTAACCCTAACCTTATCCCTATCGTTAACCTCACAAAACTAACCCTAACCTTAAAATCACAAAAACAATGCCTAACCTCACACTAACATGACATTTGTCTGGAAAACTTTGGGATAACATTTTTTTAAAGTGACATTCAGGAATCAAACCTTTGATTCTGTGGTAAAGTAAAGCACACATATAAGCCACGAGGTCACTGGACCAATGGGACCAATTTCGGATGATATTTACACCCCTTTCTTGAGAGTGGGCTTTTTGGTCCTAGCTGCCAGGAGGCCAATCAGAGGTGGCTCGCTAGGTCTTCCCTGGATCCTGTTGCATTTCACTATTACGCCCACTGGGGCTGTATACGTGTGAACGCAAATGTCTGACTTAGTAGGATCTGACATGAAACAGACTTTATGCCGCCAGCTCCCATGAGTTAAGTCTGTGTAATATCAATACTCTCAAAGTGTAACTAGGTGATTGTCCAGTGAATCTACATTGAGCATGTGGGCGTGTTGATGACATTCCTATTGTCTAGGAGAGAGGAGCCTCCCTGCTCCAGAGGTCTTTGGATAGAGAGATATGAAAAACAGCTCTTTCATTTGCAGTTTGAGTTGGAAATATTCTCTGATTCGAACTTCCATGATCAATGGTTCATAAGTTAAACTTTATTTAAACACAAAAAATTCCTACCGCAGTAACTACGAGCTACAACCTTATTCATTTCAGATACTCCCAGTGCTCATCTGTACAGCATACTGTAGAGTGTAGACCAATGTTATTTGTCCAGCTCAGAGGAAAAGTATGTATCAAAAGATGTGTCGTTTATGTTTTGCATGGGTGCATCAATGGCAGACTGCATGTCAAGCATGTCATTCTCCTGTTGTGTGCTACATGTGTGAAAGGGCATGAGGGCAACACCAGACAATGTCTTGACCTGATTCCCCAGACATTTTCCAGTGTGCATATACGGTATATGAAATGGGCTTGTGTTTATACACAAGTTAATACAACATCCTTAAGTGTATTGCATTGTATACTATACACCGTAATGAGCTTCTGTTATGGAGAAAATATTATACTGATGTCCTTCCATGACTTGTAATGTGGTCGACCTACATTCTAACTAAATAATATTTGGACATGATATTTGGATGGACCATCAAAGCCTCTCGACACTAAGCATGCAAAGTCTTTTCACTGACGAGGCAGATTGTCCGGTTTCTTCACATTGATTGGCTGCATCATTTACATATTGATTGCTCCTTCTAAAGGTCCGACGGGACCTTGATGGACTATCCACGCTACAGTAAGTGGACGTACTTGCAGAGTTCTGCTGCTCCCCGAGAGTCATTCGTTTGCCCGTCCGTTTCCTTCACAATGACAGGGCCTCCCTATCTGTCCCAGGGAAGGATTGGTTTACTGAAACTGTAGAGAACACCATCCAGGAGCAGACAAACACTGAACATGTGCATGCCATTCTTAGAAACACAAAAATAATGCACAGCCTATTTAAAGCCGCCTTATTGATTCGGGTCTGTCTAAAAGGAGGGAGCATTCGCCAGAGCACTCTATGGGGTGTCTGTATTACATACGTTTCTTGACCTTTCTTTGGAAGTAGTCAGGTTTCCTCAGCAGCACCATACATCATCCAGCTAATGCAGGGCCGGCTAATAGAGTTAGCAGTGGAACACGAGCTTCCAAATAGGATAATACTGAATGGAAAGGTGTGAAAGTGTTGAATGCAGTGTGAAGACTGTCTGGCCCTGCCGTATACAACACGTCAAAGAAGAGAAACGGTCTCCTTCGCTACAAATGGAAACCCTGTTTCCCTTACCTTACCAGAGTAATTTCAGGGACCTGCAGAGAATGTTAAAGAGGCAGGGGCTGAAACTTCTAAAAGGGGCTTTTGGTGGAAATATCTAAAATAGCAGACGTGTTGTGAGCTTGGAGGTCGGCTATTTTCGGTGCGTGATACCACACTGAACTAAGCATTATCAAGTCAATACTGTAGATGTGGCCTAACAGCATGGGTTTCTACACAGAGAGGGCAATTCTTTCAACATAAGATGCTGCATTCAAGTTCAGGAGAGTTTGAACAAGACAATTCTCTTAAATGCTGCCTTCAGGTATGGCATGGAAAGAGTTGCATTTCTTTCACCATAGTAAAAACTGCATTCATGGTCTGGAGAAGGGGACCTTTAACAGACGGATAAAAGGGCAAGGACTCAAGCCCCCTTTGATGTCTATGTGTGCACATGCCTGAGTGAGTTATCACCACTTCTCTT